>NC_084793.1:95064123-95369927 GCF_963169125.1 Humulus lupulus
TTAGCTTTGAGAATATTGGAAATAACGGGAATTGGAGGGTGTTGATTATGATTAACAAGATACGCGGGAAAGGACAGTTTTTCCCTTGGTGGCCTTAAGAAAACTTTAAATAACCTAGGCGCGTTTTGTTCTTTTGACCTTAAGGATATATATCATTGAAAAGTTCTAGAAGGCTTAAGAAAACAAAGAACTTCATCTTCTTCTCCCGTTCTTCTTCTTCTCTTCATTTCTCTTTGGATTTTGAAGCTCTTTTTGAGGAACCCAACTAGGGAACCAAGTCTTGATGATCTAGGGTTGTGTTCTACCATTGAAGAGGGTGTAATTCTGAGCTTGGGTAAGTTTTTAAACCATATAATATCTTCTTCTTGCTCTATTTTCATTTGGTTTTCAGTTTGGTTTTTGAGTTGGAAAGTTGAGAATTCAATGGAGCTTTTGGCTAGGGTTACTTGGGTTGTGATGCCTAGGTCATGTGTAGATGGTTTTCGGGTTCAATTAGGGGTTTAAATGAGGTTTGGAAGCTTGATTTTCAGGTTTGAAATGAAAAACTCGAAGGAGGCTAAAACTAGGGTGGATCTGCCTGGTCCTAGCGCTGTAGCGCCCAAAGGGTAGCGCTAGCCAGGGAAAAATACCCATTGTTGTAGCGCTGGGGTGCTAGGGGGGCAACGCTGTAGCGATACCCTATTTTCTCTGATGCATATTTTGGGCACTTTTTTGAGGGTTTTTGGCTCGGGGTTTCAATTCCTAAGGCTCGGGATCGAATTTACTCACCATTTGGGTACAATTTGGGGTCCCGGGAGTGAGGTTTAGGTCAAGACCCTTTTATTTTTTATTTTCATTAATGGAAGTTATAATTGGTTATGACTAGGTGACGGCTAAAGGATAAAAAGGATTGATCGTTCTCAAGGGTCGTTCAATTGTTATTTCTCATTCGAACCAGAGGTAAGAAAACTGCACCCAGTATGTGATGCATGTGATGCACGAGAAACATGTGATTAGGGCATGCCATGGAAGTTGAATATGAGATTGTTAAGAGCTTGAGTCTCTGTGTTTATGCATGATCCTAGTTATGCTAGTTTTTGTTAAGTAAGCATGTTGAATGCCCTACATTCGGATAGTTGACATATGATATATGCCTGATTGCATTGCTTACATGTGAGTGGAACTGACTCCATAGTCTGAATCGACAATGGTGTCAGAACTGACTGTGAAGCTGTGACTTACTAGTCAAGTTCAACAGCAGTACTGAGCACTGGTCGTATGTTATTGACCTATGAGTCAAGAGCGGCATAAGCGTCATGAACACAGAGCCGAAAAGATTAGATCTAATCAAAATCTGCATTGAATGACTCATCATGAGCATTAATACTGGACCGACCTCAAGTTCGATGAAAACTAAAAGCGCTTGTCTAGTTCTATGACTAGTCACTTAGAGCCAGGGCCAGAAGGCCCAAGTGACTGCATCGTCACATGGCTAAGGGTACGGAACCCACATTAGTGACTTCATGGTCACTCATTCGGTTTAAGTTAGTGACTTGCTCAGCATTCACTCATCTGAGGGTGTGGAACCCATGTTAGTGACTCACTCATCTAAGGGTGTCGAACTCATGTTAGTGACTTACTCCTCTGTCACTCATTTGATTAGGGCCATAAGCCCCAACATGGTTATCATAACCTCCATTGTTAATCACTCATCTGTTTAGGATTGACTTATAGTCATCCTTACAGGAGGGCATGGCCCACAACCATCATTATTTGGACTTATTTGCATGCGTGAATAGGGTTACTATTGCTAGGCATGCACATTATGATTTAGTAACATGTTATTACTGTTCATGAGCATATTGAGTTTTCTTGCTGGGCTTCGACTCACAGATGCTATGTGGTGCAGGTAAAGGCAAAAGAAACTTGGACCATCCTTGAGTTGGAGAGCTTAGGTGACGATGTGTACATATGCGGCTACTCGACCGCCACGGCCGAGGGTTGAAAGAGGAACTAGGGTTTAGCTCTATTTTGCCGCTTAGGCCAGCTGGTTGTAAATATTTTCTTGTAATTAACCTTTAAATTATATTTTTGGGATCCCAATGTATACGTTAAACGTTTTAGTGAAACATTATATCTTAACCAAAATTTTTAACCCTAAACCCCTAATCATACTTAGCTACAAGATTATGGCCAAATGACTCGATTATCGAGTTTAACACTGTTTAAAATGCACACTGTAACGGTCCCTAGAGTTTAGGGCGTTACAACTTGGTATCAGAGCGAGCCAAGGTTAAGTGTTCCTGAAGACAAGTTGGGCATGTACACTTGTCACTGAAGATAGCTTCACTCAGGGAATGGTAACTATTTCTGTAGTTATGTGTTTAACTGCTTAAATAGAATGTAAATGCTTTACCTGCACATTGTACTAGAGAGCATGAGATTCTGATAGAGCCTGGCTCTTGATTATATGATTACATGCTCCGAGAACATATATAAATGTGATTATATGATTACCTGCTCCATGATTATATATAAATGTGTTATTTTCATGCTGGAGTTTGAGGCATGGTGTGAACGTTGGAAGAGCAGGGATTATGATTGTTGTATGAATGCCATGGGCATGTTTTTAGCACTGGAGTGGTTTGTGATTGTAGTGTGGTAAGATTGTTCCCGTGGGGAAAGTTCTTGATATGCTCATCATATTTAATAAGTCAAGTTATTGACTGTAGATTCAACCAGTAGGTATGTATCCAAGGTAGATAATGGGGCCTGATGGTAGTTATACAGAGGCTGGGAGTTTCAGCCAAGGGTTGAGTTCTTTATATGCCCCTTAGAATTTCCAGCAGGTGCTTACAGATGTGCAATTAAGATTGCCGAGGCAGGTTGAAGAGATTAGGTGTTTGAAGCAACTATTCTCTAAATTGACATGACTCTGTGAAACTACTCAAAATTGACATGGTCAACTGTGATAATTCAAATTGATAATTAAATGAATTAATTCAGATGATTTTATCCGAGGTACAGTGGGGACCGTGGGCCTATGAAATCAAGCTCCAATAAGTTATCATAAATTTAACAAATAAATTTACTAACTTATTAATTCCTCGTGACTCCTCTAAAGACTCAGTATTGCACTCTTAAATTCATAGAATGCTCTTTAAGCAATATAGATACATTATTAATTATCCATTGTTACAACCATAATTGTCACTCAATCCTCTATAGACAGTCTATAATGAGATGGGACTAAAATACCGTTTTACCCCTCATTGTATTTTATCCTTAAAACACTTAGTTTCTTGTAAATGATATTTCAAGAAACTAATATTAATTACTGAAATGAGGTCTCTATCATTTAGCACCTTTAACCAAACTAAAAGAAAACCATCATTTCACTTCTTCATCAGAAGCTATAGATGTTCATATCTATGATTAACACTCCCACTCAATTATACTACCGAGTTCCCAAGATGTAAGTATGGGTTAGTCCGTAGGGTAAGTTGGTAACGAACAAGTCAAAGAACTCAAACAATACAATCAGTTAGAATACTAACCACTCAGAATTGAAATTGAATTGACCTATGGTCAACTATATGATATCACTAGAATAGATAATAATGGTATGTTTACTTAACCTATCTACAGTCAATTTCGGTCCAGTCTAATGTAACAAATACATCCGATCTTATCTACTTTGTTAATGTTCTGGAAAGAACATAACACTACAATGTGTAAGTAGATCATATCATAGATTGGCAAGCTAGTATAAATCATGTGCACTGACTAATCTTAGAACTAACTTACTTTTGAACATATAATCATATTTATATTCCACTTTGATTACGTCACTATAAATATGATTAGCTATATGCTCAGGATTTAATAGAAGTTTATATTAAACAAATAATCATGAAAATAAAACATGTGAGCAAAGTGATTGACCAAGTCAAAAAATGATTTCTATTCTTTTATTGATAATAACTGAGATTACAAAGAAATTAAGTATTAATTAGGGCATAAAACCCCAACAAACTCTCATTTGCACTAATTGAAACTAATGCCTTAATTATACTAATCTCATTTCCTTGATATGTTTATTGTGGATGCCAAAAATTCACCAAGAAAAAAATCTTTGATCCCTGGTTGAAATACATGGCTAAGGGTCACTTAGTCATGCTATCGGGCTCAGGCCTATAGGCCTCACGAGACAACGTTCTAGCCAACACTCCCAAGTACCTCGCAGGTCTCTGCCTTGCTGAAGATTTGAAGGCTCACAACACCCTTGTCTGTCTCGCGCCCCTCCGCCTTGCGAGGCCCCTGCCTCGCACCCAAGTGTCGGGCATTCATGTGCCTTGCGAGACCCTTGCCTGGTTGGACGCCTGAGTGCCAAGCTCTTTGGAGTCATGCTCCCTTGTGCCTCACAAAGCCACCGCCTCGCGAATCCACCGCCTCGCTGAAACCTAGAACGCCTCGCGCCAAGGGCCATGTCGCACGACCTCACACTGAGGGTCTCGCACCAAATGCACCACGGCCACACGCCAAGGGTCTCGTGCCAAGTTCCCCATGGCTTCGCACCACGGCCTCATGTAGAGGGTCTCGTGCCAAGTGCCTCATGGCCTCGCATCACGACCTCACGCCGAGGGTCTCGCGCCAGCCGTGAGGGTCTCGCGCCAAGTGCCTCATGGCCTCGAACCACTGCCTCATATCGCGGGTCTTGCGCCAAGTGCCTCATGGCCTCGCACTACGGCCTCACACCGAGGGTCTCGCACCAAGTGCCCCTTGGCCTCGCACCACAGCTTCACATCGAGGGCTTTGCGCCAAGTGCCTCATGGCCTCACACCATGACCTCACGTCGAGGGTCTCACGCCAAGTGCCTCATGGCCTCGCACCTTAGCCTCACGCCGAGGGTCTCGCGTCAAGTGCCTCATTGCCTTGCACCACTGCGTCAACCGAGGGCCTCGCGCATGAAGGTTGCAGAGGGATGGTCTTGTGAAGTGAGACCCTCATCTCACACATGGGCATCATGTCTCATCGCATACGCAACTGGCCTCGTTGAAGAGGCCTTATCTCTCTCCATGAGATAAGTGCCACCAATGAGGTACCTCTTTCCCTGTAGGTCTCATGAGATGTAGAGTGAAGGGCCTCTTGAACATGCGCTCGAGGAAGGTCAGACAAGGCCTCACAACTATTCGATATGAAGTCAGAAGAGATATGGAATGCAGCTACAAACCAAGAGGAGTTAGAGTACGGACACGATGTCCACACCAGACAAGTAGTGGCAGTACAATGGTTCATACCCCCTTAGCACGCCTATGAGGTTCGTACCCGACTAGTAGTGGAGGTATGACATGGTACCATGGCAGGAGTACTTTTGCAAACCCTTGACACATACTGGAGTTGACCACCACTCCTCCGACAACAATACAACCTGCAGCCTGGATATGCAGCTCATTTTCTCTTCGGGACAACAATGTACCAAGAGCCATTAGAGCTCACCTATATATATATACCCTCACTTCATCATTGAGGGGGGTTGGAAAGATGATGTAACCTGAGATTATTCTAAGAGCAATATATGAGTTCTCTTCTATTGTTCACTTGCAACTTCTCTTGAAATTTCTACAAGTTCTTTTAAGTTCATAAGTCTCTGATTAAGTCTCTGAGTTTTCCATCCATTTTTCATTGACGAGTTTCTGTCGTCAACAACATTATCAAATGTAGCTTTTGGTAGTGTCTTCATAAACAGATCCGCAAGATAGTCTTCAAATGAAATCTTCATAACCTTCACATCTCCCGTGGTGACATATTCTCGAATAATGTGACACTTCCTTTCTATATGCTTACTCCTCTTGTGAATTCGAGGTTATTTCGAGTTGGCTATCGCTCCTGTGTTGTCACAAAACAACACAAGCAGTTTATCCATTTCTGGAATAACACTAAGATCTTAATAGAACTTCTTTAGCCAGATTGTTTCCTTAGCTGCTTCTGACACAGTTATATATTCAGCTTCCATGGTGGAATCTGAGACTGTAGACTGCTTTACTCTTCTCCATATCACAACTCCACCCCCAAGAGTAAACATCATTCCTGAAGTAGACTTTCTATCATCGACATCAGTCTGAAAATCTGAATATGTGTAGCGTACAGGGTTCAGAACATCACCCTTTTAGACTAACATATAATCCCTAGTCCACCGTAAATACTTCAGGATATGCTTAACTGTTATTTAATGTTCTGGTCCTAGGTTTGACTGATACCTACTCACTACTCCCAATGCATAGCAGATTTCTGGTCTAGTACACAGCATAGCATACATTGGACTTCCAACTACAGATGCATAAGGAACTTTTCTCATTGCATCTTCCTCTTTAGGAGTCTGGGGAGACTGCATTATTTCAAGATGAATTCCATGGCGGGACGATACACATCCTTTCTTGGAATTTGTCATTGAGAAACGTTCAAGCACTTTATCAATGTAAGCTGCTTGAGATAGAGCTAAGAGTTTGTTCTTTATATCCCTGATGATCTGGATACCTAGAACATAACTTGCTTCACCCAAATCCTTCATCTGGAATTGAGTGCTCAGCCAATTCATCACATCTGACAATTTCTTAACATTATTTACAATGAGTAAGATATCATCTACATAAAGAACTAGGAATACCACTATTTGATTTGCCTTCAGTTGGTAAACATAAGGCTCATCAATATTTTGTTCAAAGCCATAGGTTTTGATTATTTCATCAAACCTAAGGTTCTAGGAATGAGAAGCTTGCTTAAGTCCATAAATGGACCTGTTCAACTTGCAAACTTTTCCTTCTTGTCCAGCTACTTTAAATCCTTCTGGCTGATCCATATAAATGACTTCATCAAGCTTCCCATTAAGAAAAGTGGTCTTGACATCCATTTTCCAGATCTCATAGTCGAGAGCAGCTGCTATGGATAGGAGGATGCGAATGGACTTGAGCATGGCTACCGAATTAAAAGTTTCCTCATAGTCCACGCCTTCTCTTTGGGTATAACCCTTTGCCACTAATCGAGCTTTATAAGTTTTGATATTTTCATCAACACCTGGTTTCTTCTTGTAGATCCACTTGCACCCAATGGCCCTAAAGTCACTAGGTGCTTCCACACGATCACAGACAGAATTTGAGTACATGGACTCCATTTCTTGTTTCATGGCTTCGAGCCATGGTTCCTTTCCAGGGATAGCCATTGCATGTTTGAAAGACAACGGATCATCATCACTAGTGTCATAAACAACCATATTTGTTTCTCCATCCAAACCATAACGATCTAGGAACCTAGAAACCCTCCCACTACTACGAGGATCCGTGACTGTTTGCTTAGGAACAGTGGTACTTTATTCATTTAAATCGACTTCTGCCGGGTGGACATGAAGAGTAGGAATTTCCTTTTCAGGGATAGCCATTGCATTGATGATGATAGAACATTGGTTGGAGTCAATTCTTCAACCATCTCCTCTAAAACTACTTTGTTGCGTGGTTTGAAGTTTTGGACATAGTCATTTTCCAGAAAAGTAGCATTCGTAGAAGTAAAAACTCTCTTTTCTGAATGACTATAGAAAATTCCACCCCAAGTACCTTTAGGATAGCCAACAAACATGAAAACTTCAGTTCGCAGTTCTAGCTTTCCCTCCTTTTTCCTCAAGACGAGGGCGGGACACCCCTGGATTCTATAATGGCGTAAACTAGGTTCACGACCATTCCAGTGTTCTAAAGGTGTTTTGGGGATTGATTTAGATGGCACGACATTGAGAATGTCGTTCACGGTTTCAATTGCATGTCCCCAGAACGAAGTTGGTAGAGTTGAGTAACTAAGCATGCTTCTAACCATTTCCAATAAAATTTTGTTTCGGCGTTCTGCTACACCATTTTGTTGCAGAGTACTTGGGGCAATAAGTTGTGATAAAATCACAAGTTCAGTTAAATGATCTTGGAACTGCATATCCAAATATTCTCCACCCCTATCAGATCGCAAGATCTTTAATGTTTTACCTAATTGGTTCTGAGCCATAGCTAAGAATTCCATAAACTTTGAAAATGTTTCTGATTCCCCATGCGTTAGGTAAATACATGAGTATCTAGTGTAATCATCAATGAACACAACAAGAAAAAAGGGCTTTTACTTCGGTTTCACTACAACAATTTTGACTATATGTTATAGTAAAATATTACATAAATGAAGAAGCATTATTAATGGGCAAATGAAAAAAAAAATGGAGAATTAATTATTTTTTAACAAGTCCTATATGTGTTAGGCGCCAAATGAAAAAGAAATAAGGTGCCATATGAAACTTTGGTCTAATCCGAGAAGAAAAGAAAAAAAGTGAACAACCACAGAAATTTCTCTAATCCCTCATCTGCTCTCATTGAATCCCTAAACCCTAAACTACCCAAACCCAGCTCCCTAAATCAGTGTTGCCTCCTCTTCCTCTCTCTCTCACTTAGTTTCCTCAGCCCTCTCTCTCTCATGCGAGTCGCTAAAATACACCATGACCGTGCCAGCTCCCCCGTCATTCTTTCTCTCTGATGTCTCTCCCGCTGGACCTCTATTTTTTTGTGAGGTATTTTGTTTTTGTTTTTTTATCATTTAGATTTCAATTAATATCATATAATCAATGTATATATATATTCAATTTATTTGAGTCGAATGTTGTTTCAATAGACACCAATTTCTCAGCCTAGAGAAAGAGAGAGAAAGCGAGATAGGGAGTCGCACATAGAGATGGCGGGTCAGATTGTTAAAGCGAGGAGGGAAAAGCTGGAGGCATGCATGACGTGCCCTCTTTGTAATAAGCTCTTGAACGAAGCTACTACAATCTCTCTCTACCTCCACACGAGTATGTTCCTTCTCTCGACTCTTTCTCTCGTCAATTCTTCTTTTCTCTCAAGTTTTTCGATGATTTTTTGTGATCTGGGTTTGCTTTGTTTTTGCGTTTTGTGTGTCTAGGTTCTTCATGTTTTTGCGATTTTTTTTTATTTGGGTTTTCAGCTATTATGGAATTTGTTTCCAATTTCTCGTCGAATCGTTGTGTTATTGATTTGCATTGCACGACCTATTTGTTAATTTCAATTTCGTACGTGTAATTTTTCTTCTTTGCATTTTGAGTTGCTCATTTTCTGTTTTGGTGTGTGATTGCTCTAATATAGAAATTTTAATGAGGTGAATGAGTCTTAATTGCTGTTCATGTACTTATTAGTGCTAGTATTTTCGAATCTGAATTATTCATTAGTGTTTTTATTGTTTTAAGTTCTGTATATCTGATCTATTTAGTCTTTATTGATCTTGCTCCTCTTAGTATAGTATATTTATTTATATGATAGATGTTTTTGATCTGAATGTGTTATACTCTCATGTTACTTGACGTTATGGTGAATATCTGGCCATTTAACCTGCAAGACTGAAGCTTTTTTAGTTGTTGCGTTATGAGCTTAGGCCCTCCCACCAAGCAATTTAGTGCAGTTTTGCAATGAAGTTTTTATTAAAAGAAATCCAACTATAGACATATCTTCATTTTTCTTTCTCACATTTTTTAATATCTAATGTCCATAGTAAACGAAGCTAAATCCATAGTATCGATTAGGCTTACAACAAGTATGATTTCCCTCCTACAATATTGGTAATTAAGTCATCTATATTTAGGCAAGCAAATATTGAAGGCACAAATTGACCTATGCGGGTCCTCTAAGAAAAAAATTAAACTTTTGATACATGGACTCGTTAGATTTTACTTATGGTGTGTCTTAATAACAACTTAGTAGTTTATATATATGTTTTTTTATCTATCTCTGTGCTGTTGTTATCACTTCCTTCTCTTGCGCCTTTACTCTCTAGTCTCTCCAACTCTTCCTTCCCTCACCACCGCTGACGTCATTAGGCCATTGATGGCTGAAGGAGGATCCCTTGAAGCACACCACAACACCCTCCCTTTTTCTTTTCTCTCTGCCTCAACCCTCAGGCGACAAGCAAGAACAAGGGCCCAGATGTGGTTCTCTTTTTTTCTCTATCTTCCTCTCCATGCATGTCTCATTCTCAAGTGGAGTTTTATTTTTAGTTATATATATATAACTAATTAACCTATGTATACATATGTTTGTTTGACTAATTAACCTTAGTTTTTTAACATAAATTTCAATGTTAAGGTCTACCGATTGAATGATGATGGAAAATGGGATGATCAAGGTTGGGCATGTCACTCTTGACAATTTGGAGGTTTGTTCTTTTCCTTGATCCATTCTTATGCACATTTAGTGTTACAGAATTTTACAAACCCTTTCAAATAGAGTTTTTTGGTGGTTGCTATATATTTTTTGTGTTATGACTGAATGTGAATATCATTTAGTCATTATTACACAACGAAGAGAAGAGCTTGGTTTATTTGTTTGTGATGGCATTACTTTTGCATTGTATTAGTGCATATGGAATTTTTTGAAAGCAAGAAGGTATTTTTTGAAAACATATTTGGTGCATTTTGCTACTAGTTTAATGGCATAGAATATTTATTTTTTTATTGGCTTTGGTGTATTTTGTTACTGGTTTGTGTTGTTTTTTTACTGCCTACATATTGTAGAATTGAACATTCACAGAATAAGTGAAAATAAATGCTAACATATACGTAATAATAAGTTTCTTCTTTCATTTGTAAGGAGACTCGTACAACTAGAAAGAACAGTAGATGAAAAGCAGTGGAAAGGCATAACTGAGTTGTAACATTGTGTCAAATGTAGGATTTGTAGGAAATTTATGAGGTAATCAAACTATACCTACATAAGCCTTCTTTCTTCTAGCCACTGCTTAACTGGCATAACTTTATCATTTTCGTCCTTCCACTCATTGGACACCACAGTTGCTATGCGGTTTGCTGAAACTTTTGCTCTTGCAAGTTCTCGCTCTAGAGTCCTCTTTTCCTCCTGAATTTTTTACTCAAATGAGGTTAGCATACCATAATTGTCAAAAAGACAACAAGTAAATTTATCTAGACTCACATTCAATTCTTTTATCTTTCATTTGTAATCGTGAATAGCATTGACTGCAACTCCTCCAGCTAGAACAACCTCCTCAAGTTCTTGAATGGTTTGGCTAAGCTTTTCCACCTCCTGAACCTTTTGGCGGATTGTTTTCTCAAGGATTCTATTTTCTTCGTGCACATGTTACACATGTCAGTTACCTTGACAATTCAGCCTCACCATATGTATATACCAAACCAACAAAATAGAATCTGGTTTGATGTTATAAATACCTAGCAGATCTCAATCTGTCTCCTCAACTCAAAGTTCTGGTTTTGAACCTCTTCAACTATCAAAGCTCTTTCTAAAGAACTTTGCAAAATCCTTTATGCTTCAAGTAGAGCTGATTCTTTTGACTTGGTGTGGCATTCCAAAGCCTTCTTATCTTCTTGGAGGGCTACAATCTGATGGTATTAACAAGAAAACAATTGAAAAAAAGTAAGGGCTTGAATTCTAGCCATGACCTGTCAAAATGCAACTTCTCATGTAAGGGAATTTTCTCTTTAAAGTAGTACCTCACTCTTGTACATTTTGATTTCAGCCTCAAGAGGAGCAACAACAGAAGCCAAAGGAAGAAATTCATCATCCTTTTGATTTGTATGCACCCTTCTAAGAGTTGCTTCAGCAACAAACTGTGCAGCCAGCGCATCTTTTTTGTCATTTGTTAGTCTCTTGATTTCAAGATTCTGGGTCATATTTGTACATTACAAACGCCTCCATTAGATCTTATTTGAAGTACACTCATAATGTTTGAAAATATCTCATGAAAGACCATAACTCACCTTGTGCTCAAGAAGATTTTCAGTGACAGAGACTTTTTCATCCATTTTTTCAACCTCGTTCTTGAGCTGGAAAGGAAATAACAACACAAAAAAACTAACTTCAGACACAATTTAAGTGTTAGAATACTGAATTTATTGTATGTGAAACTCAAGTGAATATAGTAGGCTGGCAGAAATTTCTTCGGTACCTCTTCTACTGCCTTATCTTTAAGAGTTTCAGTTGCTCTCAGTGACTTGATTTCGCCGTGAGCAACCCCCAACTCCCTTTCCTTTTCTGCAAAATGCTGGAAAAAAAATAGTATCACTATAAATGCCTCTCGGTTTACTTACAGGATTGTATGAACTCATTATTAACTTGTTAAAACAGTAAAATACAAATATACAGATAATACATATTGATATACATTCACTATATTCTCTTATTGGCAGCAAGTTGTTTGACAAGTTTGATTTTATTTGCATTGTATTCTCTTTTCTTAATTATAGCTTTGGTAAGTTATAGTTTATATGATAGTTATGGGATTGGCTTTGCATTCACTTGTTATATTATTTATTTATTTTAGTTTTCATCTTGCAGTTTTTCCCAAGCTTTGTTTGAATCTTCATTTTGTTTTCTATTATGCTTATTTATATTTGGATTTCTGAATTCTGTTTTGTTCATGTTGGTTATAGTCAGTAATGATTTGGATTCACACAACCGTAGTTGCTGATATATTAATTAAGATGTGGATTCCCTTGTAATTATTTTGGAATTAATATATGGATGAATATGAATCATATGGCCTATTTTGCTGTTATGTTAGTCCAGTGGTGGCTAATGTTTATTTTGTTGTACAAGTTAGTCAACTTGGTGCTGCAGCCCAAAAATATCAAACAGCTACTCAAAATGCTTCTTCCAATCTTTCACTTTCAGAGATGCAAAATAAATGTAATATGTAGGTTTCTGTACAGTTACCCATATGATAAATGTATTTTATTGTCAATGTTAAATTTTGGCAGTTAATGAATAGATTCTGACATTTCTAAATAGGGCAAGTATTCTTAGCTTAGCTCTTTATAGAATAATGCATTTGATAATGTTTTTCTGATTTTTCTCAAGCTCCCTTGGGTATATTACTTAATTCTATGGTAGGATTATTTATTTTGACATATTTAGGTCTTAATGTGATGTAATTCTTGCTGCTTTCTATATCTTCAGTCTCCGTGTTAGATAATTTTCACACCAATAAGGGTCACGTATTTGTTTAGATCATTGGTGTTCAATTTGTTACGACTCCTATTGTTGGAGATGTGCCCTGAAAGCATATGTAGTAGACATTGTTTTTATGAAATAAATAAATAAATTGAATTTGTTATCCATATATTTTATGGACTATATTATTCTATGATAATATTATGTAAATATCAGGAAAATTCCTAAGTTCATGAATGTAATCTCAAACACGTATTAGTACGAGAGGATTGTGTTTGAGATAAATGAACTTGAATAGTTCGCAGTAAAATAAAGTTATGGAATCTTTAGATTAATTACTGCAAGTACGGTTCGCTAGTATTATGAATACATGTGATCTAGATCCGGATCACTAGTGTGGCAGGACACTTTAGTGGAGGTGCTTTATATATTAGAGAATATATAGAACTGGACTAGATATGTTTATTAATACTTAGTTAAATACCGTTTCGAAGTATTAATTAAATATATCAACTGATGATCATATACAAATAGATCTTAATCCTGAGGTTACTATGAACTCCTGTTTATGTTATATGAGTTCTTTGATTCACTTGTTAGGGTCTGTCAGAATGATCAGGCTAAAAACTTTTGTTTTGGGAACTCATTAATATAGATGGCTGGGGACATAGTATATAGATATGGAATCTATACCTTCTCGCAAGAGATTGAATGATGGTTCTCTTAAGGGTTGACTTTTGGGACTGAAAGGTTATTGAGCTCAAATTCATAATTTAATTATGAATTAACCTTCACTAGTAGAGTCAATGATACTTAAGGAAACAAGACATAATTAAAAGGGTAAAACGGTAATTTTATTCCCGATTAATTATGAACCATTATTAGAGGGTCAAGTTGTATGCAATGATTAAATCAATGGACACTTTATGATTATAAAGTACTCAGTAAATGAAATGTCTATAATTACAAGAGTTCAATCTCATATTTATAGTGGAATAATCATGAGATTAATAAATTAAGATTATTTAATTAAAGAGTTTAATTAATAATCTCAAATTTATTGGAGCTTGGAATTATAGGTCCATAGGTCCCCATAGCGGCTCTATCAACACTGTTCAAGGTAAGAGTTGATATGAAGGGAAAATAGTTTAAAGACATATTTAGGAAGAAATTTGTTCTTCAGGCCAAATATGAAATTATATGATAATGGTGATTAATTAATTAATTACAAGTTAGTTGTAGTTAACCAAATTAATTAATATTTAATTATTATATAATTTTCAAAATTATATTAAATAATTAAATTAATTTTCGAAATTTAATTAAATAATTAATTAATTATAATTTTTTGAAATTATAATAAATTAAATATTTAATTTTGAAAATTTGGGTTTAATTAATTAGTAGAATTAATCAAATATCTTTATTTGAGTGGGAGAAAATAATCTGATAAGTTCAAATTGGATTTGAATTTAAAAGATTAATATTTATTCAAATAATTAATTATATTTGATAATTAATTAAAAAGATAATTAATTTGAATTCAAATTTGAATTAGTTATCAGGTTGTTAGATCTTATCTGACAAAGAAATTTGAATAAATAATTAAATAAAATTTGAAAAACAAATATCCCTAGAAATTAGGAAGCTACACGTTCACACACAGTCCAGGACTGTGTGTGGCGTGTAGCACCAGTGTTTTTTCAGGGATGGGATTTTCAATTTTATTTAATTAATTAATTAATTAATGGATAATTCGAAAATTGGTTTTTGGATTTTTTCATTAATGGAATAATTAATTAATTAAAAATTAAATTGTAAAATGGTTACAGATTTAATTTTTAAATTTTGAATTTTTTCTGTTAAGGATGACTGATCAGAAAATTATTCAGATAAGATAAGTGAAGAGAGTGAGACTACTCTGAACATTCGCTTTGTGAAAAATAGAACGATAGTTTTCTCTCTCCCTGAAAATAAAGAACCAATTCTCAGGCCTATTCTCTTGATCTCATGAGTTAAGTACATCAAGAAGAATCACAAATAAACTATCATTCATTCTCTAAGTGCCCACACATTTCTTGAGGTGTAGAGAATGCTTTGGAAGATCTTGGTGTGAGTACGTGGGAGCGGCTTGGATAGGAAGATCGTTCTAAATACGAGAAGAAAGCAAGGACACTTGATAGGCTTCAAGAGGTATGATTTCTATCACTATCTTGCTTATGATTAATGTATGTATATTAATGGATCCGCATATTTAAAGGTAGTTTAAATATGTTACAAAATTTTTGTTGTACACTGGGCCAACCCCACCACCTTTCCGCTGCGTATTAGGAAACTCGTTCCTAACACCTATGCAGTATGACTTTAATGATTTGACTTGACTTTAAATGTCCTGACTGGATTTAAATGGGGCTAATTGTATGTTAGGTTTGTGGCATCAGCTCGCCAATTGGCGAAAACTTTGGAGGTGTCGTTGGTGAATGATTTAGGCTATACGAAGAGATATGTACGTTTCTTGCAGGTAATTTTTTCTTTAAAGGAAAGTGTATATCATTAGTGTTGCAGTTTTTGTTTATGATTGTGACATTTAATTATTTGTGGGTGTGTTTTGGGAATCTGCTAGTTTTTGGTGAGATATCATTAAATGTTATCAAGACACAGTGGCAAAATGTTTCACTTTCACCTTTATGTCATCTTTATAGCACAATAATATTTCAAGTAGTTTCTTTTCACAAGTTTGGAGTGTCCAAACAATATCATATAATATCTCATATCACTTGTATTTTAGTTACAACCATCTTTCCAAATAGGTTTACGTTTGTAATACTTTGTGAATGCATATTGAGAAAGACTTAGAAATGTTATAATATATGATCAGATTCAACTCTAAGATAACTTTTACATTAGTAGCTTTTTGGTTACTGTTTTATTGATTTTTTTGTTTTTTGTTTTTCCCTCTCTTTTAAATCCTAATTACATTTATGCTTGCCTTTCAGATTTCTGAAGTGGTTAATAGTATGAAAGACTTGATTGATTACAGTCGAGAAATAGGGACAAGACCTATGGGTAAGTTTAATGCAACTTAATCCTATTTAGATTTAATTATCTATTATTTTTTTCGTATGCATAATTTTTTTAAGTTGAGATCTACTTTGGATTACCTTACTCGACTTATCTTTTTACTTATAAATTAAGCTTATAACAATGTGCAAATAATTTGGTTGCAGAGTAGAAAGTTTATTATTCATGTTATGTCTGCATTTTCATGTCACATTTCCCTTTTTTTTTTAAAAAATACTGTCCAAGGATTTGTGTGAAAGTTAAATAGCTTGGGAATTTGAGTCAGAAAATGTCCTCGTGAAATTTATCTGTGGTGCATTGATAAGTTTTAGATAACTGCTATGGCCAACTCTGTTACACAAATGTTAATGTTAGTTTACAAGTGAAGTTGCACTAGTGGCCAACTCATCAATTTTTTTCTTGGGAAAAAGGTCAATCTTTATACTCCAACAAAGGATCAACCGAATAATTTATTAGCTGTCTAACATGAGTGACTCTCCTCCACATAATTTAATAATAAATAAACAATAAAAATTCATCCAGACTTCCCTCACAAAACATTGACATGATATTGTACACTCTCAATGTCTTTTAACAACTTGAGCCGACCAAGTTCGTTCAGTTATTGGATTAGATTTCTTATGAGAATAGTTTCATTCTTGTTAGCATGCAGTTTTATATTTGCTGCTTATCTTTCTCTATTTATTTTTCAGAGAGTTTGACCTAGTTCCCTTGAAGGACTAGTACACCATCTGGGGTTCACAGTCAAGCACAACAATCTGAAGAACAGCTACAACAGCAGCAGCAACAACATCATCCAAACTATAGTTTGAAGTAAAAAATGTTCAAGATTATAAAACTTTATTATGTTATGCTTTCGAACTTAAGTTAGAACTAAGATCTCATGAAGTAGACACATTCATGGTTTGAATTAGTTATTGTTTAATGTAATACTTATGGTTTATCAATCTATTGAGAATTACATTTTATGATTAATTTTGTTTTTTTTTTATCAAAATACAATAATGAAAATCATTTAATTAAAAAAAACCATATAAGTATACTTATCAAAATAAAATTTAAAATATATTATCCACACTAAAGTAACATAATTTTATTACTATATGTTATGATTTAAAAACATATTATAAGCGTAACAAATCGTTATGATTGATATAATATAACATACTAAAAATGCTATCAAAATAATCAAATGTAACAGTTGAAAAGTGTTATGCAAAAAGTATAAGATTACACTTAAAATTTATAACTAAATACTCTAACTAAATGTTATTATTTGAATATTATAGCAACTAAAAATGTGTTATTGAATAGTTTAAGATAACATCGAACATAACATTCGAATACTATTATAGAAAAGACAAGACTTTTAATAACAGGGGCTATGTTAGCATTTTCAGAAGTGTTATCAATACTCCCGGTTAGCATTTTTTAAGTGTTATGAATATTGTTTTTTCTTGTAGTGTTTTTAAGCTAGATTTAGTTCGGTTTTCGCTAAAATTCGCAATCGCAGTAGTTCGGAGCAAAATAAAAAGTTGTTAAAAATCGAAGTGAAAAATAGGTTTTCTACTTCAGTTATTATGTAAAAACCGAAGTAGAATCCCCAGTTTCTACTTCGGTTTTTACATAATAACCGAAGTAGAAAGCCCCCCCCCCCCCTTTTTTTAATAATTATTTCTAATTATTTTTAAATGGCCCAATTCTATTTTTATATATTTTTTTCCCTAATTTTTTTTAAATAGTGTAATTAAATGAATTTATAGTTATATATATTTTTACAATTGGAATTGGTTTATTTTTATTTAATTTATAACAGAAATAAAAATCACAAAATTTATACACTTAGAATTAAAATTCTTATAAAATTAAATATTTATACATTCACATAATTGTTAAGTAGACTAACCTAATCATTCATAAATACATTCACATAAATGTAATTAAGTAAAACAGCCTAAACATTTATATATACATTCACATAAAACTAAAAGTATGTATAAACAAAATAGCCTTACTAATAAATTTAAGTCATCAATCGACTTAGCTATTCTTGTTGGATTGGAAAGATGTCCTCCCGACCCTTGGCGACAATTTGGCTACTAGTAACTTTTTCATTTAGTTCATTCTACGAAACAAACCAATGATAGATTAAATTAGTAACTTGTAACAACACTTAAAAAAAATTCATACTTTGCTTCAAAACACTTACAACTCTTTCTTCAATTTTTTTGTCCAAATTATCTTCAACAAGAGTCTTCTTCGTTTCTCGCGCTCTTATCCAAATTTCATATTCCTCTACATCTTCCACTCCTAGTTCTTTTTTCTAGGACATCCAACATAATTGAAGTTTAATTATTAAATTTGCCTAAGTCTATCAAAATTTTGGCAGCATAACAACTGTATTTTAACATCTCCAAAAATTTAAAAACATGTAAATAACACACAAAATATCTCTACATAGTGTGCGAATTGAAAAAAGGAAAACAATTAATAAAATCTATAAAATAAAAATTGGCTGAGTTTCCTTTGTTTTTGTAGCATATCCCAATTTTATAATTATATATAAATTCAACACAAACAAACACAAAATCAACACACATAATTACATCCTTATATCACCGCCAACAACAAATTTCCCAGAACCTACTTCACTAAAGTAAAACATGCATAATTTAACTCTAATTTTATAAATAAATATTGCAATAGTAATAAATAAAATTTAAAGATTACTCACCTCCAATATTACTCTTGAAGTCACCCAAATTCAATACCAAATTGGCAACTTAATCAACAACCCTACTAAAAAGCTTAAACAAAAACAAATAAAAATAAATTACATAATTAACAAAATTAGTTACATAATCATCAAACAACATATCAAGCTAGCTAGTTATAGAAAATAAAAAACAAATGTCACTAATAATCCAAACATTTCAAGTTCTAACATTGGCAACAACATTACCTATTGAAGCTATTTTTAGAAATTTAAATAACAAGTCACAATTTTTTTAAAATTTTACTAATATATATATATAATTAATAACATTATATAAAATAACAAAATAAATAAAAATATATAACACAAATATACTAAAAAAATAAGTATTAAATTCAGAATAATATAAAAAAAATGAACACAAACAAAGTTTTAAGGTAACAAACCTTCTTTGATGCTCAAAATAACCTCCAAATCAATATTAGCAACTCTAAAACCTATATATAATAAACACATTATGTCTATAAGAAAAAAAATCTTAAAATAATATAGAAAATAAAAAAAATCATACAAACAAAGATTTAGTGATTCACACCATTTTTTGAAGCTCAAGAACACATTTTAATGTAAGAAAACCAGTCAAAGTCCAATAACAATACCCATTTTTAAACCCTAAAAATACCCACACCCAAAGTCTTTGTTTTCTCCCTCAAAAATAAAAATGGAACTAATATTTCTATTTTTAAGTAAGAAAAATAATTTCAAATGGTAAAAAAAACATAAAAAGGGTATATTTAGTGGAACCCTCGTGGGAGTACGACAACAATGGAGGTTTTCTGGGTTTGGTGTTTGGGATTTTTGCTTTAGAGAGACGAATGAGGCGCGAGAGCTATATATTAAGGGTATTAAAACTCTTTTACTTCGGTTCTTATATAAGAACCGAAGTAAAAATTACCCTTTCTACTTCGGTTTTTATATATGAACTGAAGTAAAAGCCTTCAGGGCCGCGTTTGGTTTGCTCCACTTTTCACTTCGGTTTTTTCATAAAAAACGAAGTGAAAAACCCCAATATAGTGTGCAAACCAAACATGGCCCGCGTCTATTTTCCATTTAACTTTTTTTTTTAAGAAACCGAAGTAATAGCCTGTTTTTATGTACTACCATTTCCAAAAGCGAAGTAAAAACATATTGAAAGGCTTTTACTTCAGTTTTTTTATATTCTATGTGTAAAAAACTAAGTAAAAGCCTATATTTCTAGTAGTGGAAAGTGACAAATACTCAAAACCACCCCTAGCTTGTACATTCAACGATCCACAAACATCTAAATGAAGAAGACCAAGTGGTTCCTTGGTCCTATCACCATTTGCAGAGAATGGACGCTTGGACAGTTTGCCTTCTAAACAAGATTCACTGACAGGTAATTCACCTAAGGTGAGTTCCCTCAAAGGTCTATCCTTTGTCAGTCTTTGAATCATATCATAGCCAATGTGACCTAGTCTCAAATGCTATAAATACGTCATGTTATTGTTTTTGGTCTTTTGACGTTTATTGGTCCTATGTTTAGCTACTTTGAATAAATCATTGTTAAGAGTGACGGGTTCGTTAGGTTGCAGAATATAATGCCCTTTTTCCAAACATGCAATACACAATTGTGATCCATTGAAAGAAATAGATATATTAGAACTTGTGAAAGTCATAACAAATTGTTCTAATTGCAACATGGAAACTGAAATTAAATTTCTACAAAAATCCGGAATAAAAAATACATCATTTAAAATTAAAAATTTATTTCCGAACTTCAAACGAGCTCTTCCTCTAGATTGGATCACAACGACGCTATGTTCCCAACTCTAGCTTTAAGTCGCCTTCGTCCACTTCCTCCCACGATTCATGAAGCTGTAAAGAGTTACAAACATGGTTAATAGATCCAGAATAAACAATCCAAACAGATTTCTCATTCTCTAGAACACATGTTTCTAAGATATATGAACTATAATCATTACCTTTGTTTTTAACTACTATAAACTTTGGACAATCCTGTTTCCAATGCCCATTCTCTTTGTAGTGAAAACACCTACCTTTACCTTTCTTGTTTTTCTTGTCCCTGACAGACTTGGTAGCTCCTTCAGCTAGAACTTCCAAGGACTCCTTAGTCATGACGAACTTGGAGTTGTCACAAATCAACACAATGTTGATGTTTTGCTTCCATTTAAGGAAGTTTTCTCCAGTGAGTTTCTCCATCGAAAGTTGAGAAAGGATGGGAGAAGACACAACCATAATGATACTACAAATTATCAATAAAATAGAAATCAATCACTTTTGCTCGATAAAACTTCTACTCACACAAATTTCAAGAAATAACACAACATATACTAAAAATATTTAAGATATGTGAAAAAAATACCAAAATAATCATATCTCTATTTCTTTAGGTTTTTAACTAATCTATGATATCCTTGTTCCGATTGGCGAGAGTAAAAAATATCACTAGTTAAATAGAGTTGCAAACTTATATAATAATGGACACCATCATTAACAACCTACTATTCGATCAAAATAAGAAAACAAAATCTCTTATTTTATGAGCTAGGCCCACGGTTCGATAATCATAGATTTAGTCCTAGCAGTCATAGTAGGGGTGAGTCTAATAGAATTTGACCTATAATTATCTATCTTTCGAAATCTAACATTGTCAAAATAACTAATGAACATCTTTAGTAGGGGGACGAATCAAAGCGTCTCAAGGCCCCATTAAGCTATTGACCTTGTTAAATCAACGGTGGAGATCGAATATAATTCTTAAAATTAGTCATTGTAAAATTAAAATAATATTTTATTATTTATTTTCGAAAATTAATGACTATAGTTCTTCAAAAATTTAAAATTTAAAATTTTCAAACCAAAGTCCTATACTTTTCTATTAATTCAAAAGTGTCACATTGAAATAAATTCAACTAAATTAGGTTTAACTATAATAATGAACCTACACAATTAAGTCCAACTCAGGTAAATGGGCCCTAACAATTGGGCTTGTATGGAGAAGGGTTGGAACCAATATGTCGTTCCCACTACTAAGGCCCACATACTTCCATACATGGTCCAAAAGTGAGGAATTTAAACCTTCATTTTATTAATTGTTATTAATTGATTAGGCTCAATATACTCATGCAAATTAAATGGGCCTTCACAAGTAGAACCACCCACAAGAGAGGAATTTGAACTTTATATTTTCTAATGGGCCCAAATAAAACCTATCATATTATGAATATTTTATTTGGCAAAGAAACCATATATCTAGCAAATATATGGACCACTATATGCATCTAACCCAATTGCAAAAATACCACATATAGTGTAAACATACATGTTATAATTGGATGGGCCTAATCATGTTACTATATGATCAAGTCTATGAATTTATGCAAAAATACTACAATTTATTTCATTTGCAAAAATACCACAATTACTTTTCTAGAATTTATCAAAAAATCGAATTAATTAAATTTTTACAAAAAAAAAATAAGTTAATTTAAATGAAATTTATCAACAATAAACAATAGTTAATTTAAATTTCATTTATCAACAATCAACTTTGTTTAGGTTAATTTGAAAAATATTAATTTAATTAAAATAAGATTTATTAACAATTAACCATAGTTAATTCAAATCTTATTTAAACAAATATTTTATTAATTGGTTGGAAAAATTTGATATTTTTCAAAATTTTACCAAATTTAAATTTTAAAATCAATATCTTAACTATTTTCAAAAATATATTGCGTTGTTACAACTATAAGCAAATATTTTAACCATTTAAAAAAATATATATTAATAGTTATAATAACCCTAAAATATCTCAAAACAGTTTAATAAATTCAAATAATTTAAATATTTAAAACTATAGAATAAACATATATTAATATTTTCAAATAAAGATTTAATAAAAATAACAAGTATTTAAAATAAAATATCTTTAATATCTGATATCTTAATTCTAATATTTTAATATATTAAAATATTTAAAATTAAGTTGTTAGCCTATTTTTAAATTTGAATTTGAATCTTTGAAGAAAATATCTAATTTTTAAATATCAAACAATAAAAATATCTTATTTTAAAAAACATTTTTAAATGATTAAATAAATGTGGTATTTTTGGTTTTGTTATAAATAATCAATTTCAAATTTTATTTTCTTTAATTTAAAAAAAAAACTAAAAAATATTATAGAAGAACAGCACTTGTATCACCGTGGTTGTTGGTTGGGCCTACGCGCGCGTGCAGGGGTGCTACGCCAAGGGACATTCGTGCGGAAGGGGAGCCAGGTCGAGGGTGTGCACGGTGGCAGGGCGATGCGCGCGCAGGGGGGATGCGCACATGCACGCACGTACGACTGGCAGCACGGCAAAAATTTTCGATTTTTTTTTGTGTGCAATTTTTCAAACCAAAAACATTTTCTAATTAATTTTTACCATGTTTTACACAAAATAAAGCATTTTTAAAAATTAATGTATAGAAAACACAACAAAATAACCTAAAATTGAATAATCACATAAAATTCAATATGCTTCATAAAAATGTGAAATCCATCCAATTACTCAACACATCAAATAATTCAATTTTGAACATGTTCATGCATGAAAATAAAGATAACCTGGCTCTGAGGCCAGTTGTTGGGGAAACTTATACAAGATATTATACACAACAGAATGATAGAGTCCTTCCTTCAGTTTCTCTAACCTATGTATCCATTCTGTCGCAGGGTATCACCAAGGAAATGAATCGTTCTTCAATTTTCTTCATAGCCTTCCAAAGTATCCTTAGAATCACCTAGACTAGGGTGGAAAATTCTCAACACATGAGATAGATACAGAGAAAAGAAGATAAAAGAATAATGAGGCTTAGAAAAAGACTTATGTTTGAGAATCTAAAACCTACTAGATCTTCTAAATCTCCTCAGAAAACAAGTGTCTGTCATCTGTTTTCAACTCTCACTTAGCATTCCTTTTATAGACTCAATTAGGTCATTTATTTTAATTTAAAAATCAATAAAATAATAGTCAATTAACATCCCTAGGTCGAAATTATCATGGGCTTTAGGCCCGTGAAGTTTCCCATTTAATTATAAGTCCGTTGGACTTAAAATCAAAGCATGCATTATTTTCTATTGATTAATTAATTAAATAATTATTCAAATCCTTTATCACATTAATTATTTATAATTTGAACATTGATTTAAACTTATTTATTAATTTAAATACGAATTTACCTTAATTAATAAATCTGTCCTTATTTCTCTTTTCTTCTCTAAATTACATAACTCTGTGAAACTATCCAAAATTGACCTAGTCAACTTTGATAATTCTAATTGATAATTAAACGAATTAATTGAGACTATCTAGATGATTTTATCCAAGGTACAGTGGGGACCATAGGCCTATTAAATCAAGCTCCAATAAGTTATCATAAATTTAACAAATAAAGTTACTAACTTATTCATTCATCGTGACTCCACTAAAGACTCAGAATTGCACTATTATATTCATAGAACGCTCGATAAGCAATATAGATATGTTATTAATTATCCATTGTTACAATCATAATAGCCACTCAATCCTCTATAGACGGTCTATAATGAGATGGGACTAAAATACCATTATACCCCTCATTGTATTTTATCCTTAAAACACTTAGTTCATTGTAAATGATATTTCAGTAATCTAATATTAATTACTGAAATGAGATATTTATCATTTAGCACTTTGAACCAAACCAAAAGGAAACCATCATTTCACTTCTTCATTAGAAGCTATGGATATTCACATCTATGATTAACACTCCGATTCAATTATACTACAGATTTCCCAAGATGTAAGTATGGGCTAGTCTGTAGGGTCAGCTGGTAACGAACAAGTCAAAGAACTCAAATAATACAATCAGTTAGAATACTAACCACTCAGAATTGAGATTGAATTGACCTATGGTCAACTATATGATATGACTAGAATAGATAATAACAGTATGTTTATTTATCATATCTACTGTCAATATCGGTCCAGTCTGATGTAACAAATACATTTGATCGTATCTACATTGCTAATGTTCTGGAAATAATATAACACTACAATGTGTAAGTATATCATATAGTAGATTGGCCAGTCAGTATAAATCCTGTGCACTGACTAATCTTAGGACTAACTTATTTTTTAACATATAATCATATTTATATTCCACTGTGATTATGTCACTATAAATACAATTAGCTTTATGCTCGGGATTTAATAGAAGTTTACATTAAACAAATAATCATGAAAATAAAACATGTGAGCAAAGTGATTGACCAAGTCAAAAAATGACTTCTATTCTTTTATTGATAATAAATGAGATTACAAAGAAATTGAGTTTTAATTAGAGTATAAAACCCCAACAGTACCACTCACCATGGCACGCGACAACATACCTGAACGTCAAGGTAGGTAGGGAGTAACTGAAGGACAAGGTTGAATAAAGGCCAAAGGGCCAAGAAGGGCAGGAGTAGGAGTCGAGTCCCTTCAAACTCGAGGTGATTATGGCAAACATCAGACCAGTTCAAAGTTGGTGAACAGGTGCAATGCCTACAAACTTTGAGTTTTAGTTCTTTCCAACCAAGCTGACGCTCCTAGAAAACCTTGAAAACATCGAATGACATTATAGGATTCACGCGAAGGGATTTCTGAAATAGCTATGTCTACACACGGAGCGAGCCTGCTCAAGCGTCGATAGGTTTGAGGCTTGGAGTCATGCCCATTTGGAGGCAGAAGTGACTCTCCCCATCAATCAATATTTTGTGAACTTCGTCAAGTTCATGGGGATAGCTTCGTTCCAGCTCATCGCAAACACCTACCAGGTCCTCTCCGCCCTCTATGATCTACATCGGTGGATGGATTGTCCTAGTCCGAGCCTGGCGAAGATCTTGTCTCTGTTCAACTTCAAGGCCACTCCAAAACGGACCCAACCCACCCTAGACGGGTGCTATACCTTGGTGAGGTATTCTTATCTCAATTACGTGTTTCTTGAGAACAACGAGGGTTACACTCAAGAAGTGAAAGACCACTTCTTCTTCACCACCGGCTTCCCATTCTGGGCCAACTCGACCATATTGTCAAACTTCCAACTGTTGGAAAAATAATCAGAGTGCACAGGGAAATTGGTGTTGTTAGCCCAGTTTTCATAACACCAAAAGATTTCCATCTTTCATATAAACAATTTATATGATCAAGAAAAACATCCAGACGATAACATTAACATACGATATTATTAAACATATACATAAATATTCAAGTGCATGAGTGTTTACCTCTTGAAGCCTATCAAGTGCCCTTGAGTCTTTTTGTATATATATCGATCTTCCTATCCAACGCTTTGAGTACTCAAACAATGATCTTCCGAAGTGTTCTCTACACCTCAAGATGTGTGTGGGCACGTAGAGAACACGTGTTTATAATTTAGGAATCACAAGTATTTCTCAATACATGATAACTTGGATTATAGCCTGAGAAAGATTAGAATAAAGGAAGAAGAAGATAATCTTTTGTCTGACAAAAATTCTAAAATTTTTATGAATTCTTACTGACTTGTGTATGACTTCTTTTTCTTCTTGTTATTCTATAACATATATATAGAGATTATTGTATTACCTTATTATTCCTAATAATAATAGTAATATAATAATAATATCATAATGATGATAGGAATTGATTTAGGTAATTATCTAACTTACCAAATTTGAAAATATCTATTTTCAAATTATTAATTAATTAAATAAATAAAATCAAAACTACATAGATACAATATCTGTACACTGTTACACGCATGGCACAATCCATGGACTGTGTCATGCGTGAATAGAAATGTATTCCCTTTTCAGGGATATTTTATATTTCTTTTATTTATTTATTTAACTAAAATCAATCATTCCACAAAATAAGGTATTTATCTATTTAAGGAAAATATGACAATCATATTTAAAAATTTAAATTTTAAATTCAAAATTCAAATTGATGATCATCATTATCATTATCTTTTAAAATTCAATAAATCAAAAACTATTTTTGACTTACCAATTTTATTTTCTCACACTCAAATAAAATAATTAATTTCAAAAATGTATTTATTTATTTATATATATATGAATTTTGAAAATTATATATTTAAATGAATAAACATATTTTAGAAAATTTAATAATTAATTCCAAAATAATTATTTAATCTCAATTATCATATAAATGAATACTTGACCCGAAGAATAAAATTCTTCTCAAATTTCCAAATTACAGTTTTACCCTTATATCAACTCTTACATTGATATAATGTTGATAGAGCCACACTGGGGACCTATGGCCCTATAATATCAATCTCCAATAAATATTAGATTGCTAATCAAAACTCCGTGATTAAATAATCATATTTATTAATCTCATGATTACTCCGCTATAAATATGATATTGAACTCTTGATAATTATAGACATATATTTACAGAGTACTTTATTAATGAATAAAGTGTCAATTGATATAATCATTACATACAACGTTAATCCTTTATTAATGGTTCATAATTAAAAGGGAATAAACTTACCGTTTTACCCTTTTAGTTATATATTGTTCCTAGAGTACCATTGACTTTACTAGTGAAGGTTGTGTCACAACAAGTTTGCCACGTGAGTGCTCATAACCTTTTCAATTATAAAAGTCAATCTAATAGGGAACCATTATTCAATATATAAGAAGGTATAAATTCCATATCTGTTAAAGTATGTCCCCATCCACATATATCATTGAGTCCCCAAAATAATTGTTCTTAGCCTTATCATTTTGACAAACCATAACATATGAATTAAACGATCAGATAACATATATAGGAGTTCATAATAACCTTAGGATTAAGATTATCGTGTATATGATCATCGTTTGATGTGTTTGATTGATACTATGAAACTGTGTTAAAGCAAGTATTAACAAATCACATCTGATCCAATTCTATATTCATTATATATAAAGTACATTCACTAAGTGTCCTACTACACTAGTGACCCGGATCTAGGTCACTTGTATTCATAATACTAGCGAACCGTACTAGCAGTAATTAATCTAAAGATTCCATAACTTTATTTTACTGCGAACTGTTTCAAGTTTATTATCTTAATCTCAATCCTCTCATACCAATATGAGATTAAGACCACATAGATAAACTTTGGAATTTTCCGATATTTACTTAATATTATCATAATATCGGGCATATTCTATATATATATAATAATAATTCAATTCAATTATTTATTTCATTTAAAACATTTGTCAACTACAATTGCTTTAAGGACACTATTCCCAACACCAACAGGTTGGTAACTATCGCTTGCTTAATCTCATTTACTTTTCATTATTCTCGGGAACCTAATGCACATTTCGAATACATGTCCCTTTTTTAGGACATCACACGTCTCGAGCTTCCAGTGGTGTCTAGATGAAATTCAAACCCTTCTGCCAAGGAAGGGGACATTAAGAAGTTGGTCACCATTGCCAACTTGGAAGCAGTTGGTCTAATTCGGGAGGGGTAGACTATCGAATAGCACACGGGAGGCGACTAGTAGTTGCAAAAACCACAACAAATATTGTGGTAGCCCATCTGCTCCGGGAGCAGAAGGCTGCTAGGGATACGAACCAGAACTTGCTGCAAGGAGCCCAGATCGCTCTAGTAGCGGAAGACTAGAGTAGCGAGGAGCGGCGTGCTGCTGTCTCCCATGAAATAGAGTAAGAGGTCGAGCCCACAAATAATGGCAATACAACCCAAACCCTAAACATACCAAAGAAACATGTAACATGCTTAAAAGGCCCAAAATCTATAGCACAAATCACAAAGTAATATTTTTTTTTAGCAATTATAACTTTATTAAAAATAATCATAATGTCATACAACCTAAACATATATATATATATATATCCCTAAGAAAAGGAGGGATACCTTCTAAGTATATAAGTTCTTGGTCCCCCCTAAGATCGTGCAAAACTAATCCATGAACAACTATTATGGTTGAACGACGAACATGGAGTAGGGAAATTCTTGGAAAACATCACAACAAACTTGCAATATTTTCTATCAATTACCCTAGGTCATTGAAAAAAATAAATCTCTTAGAAAAAGTGCAGTCACATCTGTCAAACAATCTGATTCCACAGACTGCAAGGAAAGTCCTATATTTATAGCCCAATCCAACGCCACAACCAGTGTCACACATATTAAGATAGTATAATATAGAAATGTAATCTAAATTTATATAACAACATATTAAGATAGTATTAATTATATATATATTGTGTCACCTAGGCAATAACATGATAAGTATATGAAGAGGCTATGATAGGTCCCTTTAGAGAAAAAAAATCTATTGTCCTCAATTTTCTGTCCCCTCCATATCCCACAAATTATTTTAAGACACTTCATTTATTTATTTAACATATATTTAAATTGATTTACAACTTTCTCTTTTCCCAACTATATTAACACTATAAATAAATGAAGTGTCTTAAAATAATTTGTGGGACATGAAGGAGACAGGAAATTGGGGATAACAGATTTTTTTCCTACTCAAGCACGCAAACTATGTTTAAAGAGAATCAAGAAAAAATAAAAAAAATAAAAAAAAATGAATTTATATGTATACTATTGACAAACCAAAGATATATTCAGAATATAGGATTATTGACAAACCAAAGTAATATTTTTTAATATCATATATTTTGTGTGAAATATTTTTAAATTCAAATGTTCTATTTAAAACTACATTTATCATTTTCCACCAACTTTAATATTCTTATATTTTACACATACTTATATTTTAGGTTTCTTAAATAGTTCTGAATATGTGAAGTTTAAAAATAAGTTCTTATAAAAGTTAAATAAATTTGCCTGATTGCTTTTATAAAAAATAAAAGGATTTGTTATTTTTTTATTGGTTAAAAGAATTTAATCTAAAAAACTATTTTTTATTGGTTAAAATAAGAGTTTTTTTTTTAGTTACGTACAACTAAAATAAAGAAATTACAATAGTAATAATACATAATATAATATTTATATTACTCATGCAAAATATACCTCAAATCTAAACTTAATCATTCCTTAATCCATTGCAAATCAAATTAGTAACTTTTCATAATTGAAAAATTGTTAATTAATTAAGCTAATTAAATCTATTATATCGATCAAATTTGTAACTTTTTATAATTTAATAATTTTAGCTGCTTATTTAGTTTATAAACCAAAAGGTTTACCAGTCTTTGCATCAATAAAAACCTTCCAATCTTCATTAAATGTCATGTGTGGTCTCATTTCTCTTCTTAGACATAATAAAGAAAAAAGTATATAAAAACAAGAATTTATACCTTTTTGGATTCTGTGTTTTGTCTCATTAACTGTTTGGACCTTGTATTTTAACAAATTACTTTTTGGATCCTATGTTTTGTAAAATTGTTAAAATAGAATCCTAAACTCAATTTTGATGAAGAAAAAATTGAATATAACAATACAGTTTTTAAGCAGAATGATTTTATTTTTGTTCTGAATTGTTAGTTTGGTAAATTATTTGTAATTTTAGTTGAGAAAACATTGATCAAAATTAGGTTTAGGGTTCTATTTTAACTATTTTACAAAACATAGGGTCTAAAAAATAATTTGTCAAAATACATGGTCCAAATAAATAATGAGAAAAAAGACAGGGTCCAAAAATGTATAAACCCATAAAACAACACATGGAAAAGTTTAAAAAGTTTTAAAACATTGATTTATAAAAAAAGTAATAAAAAAAATCTACAACTAAAAGGTTATGTTTCTTTATTAAAAAAAAGGTTATGTTTCTTTATTAAAAAAATGGTTATGTTTCTACTAAAACATGCCAAATTAATAAATATAATAAAAAATGTTTATAAACTACATAAATGCTAAAAATATTGACTCAAAATAAATGAACTGAATGATTGATTCTTATAAAAACTTATAAGATGGAAAAAAATACAAAATGTAATATAATGATATAAACAAAATAGTTTATGACCTATAAAGATAAAATAATATAATGAAATAAACAAAACAATTTATGGCCTATAATTAAGCATTAAACAAACAAACAAAAACCAGAGGATTTATGGTCTATTAACTAATAAATTAATACATAAGAATCAAAACGTACAAAATCAAAGTAAACATAAAGCGTCATTTAGAACAATAAACAAATTTGATTATTTATGCAAAAACTGAAACATTCCAACTATCTCATTATAAACCTAATTGTCTATAATGTATGTTAGATATAATACATTAACGAAAAATATAAACAAATATATTTAATTGAAGGACATAAATGCAAAAATATAATACAAAAAATAAACCAAAGTCGAGATACGTGAAATGTGCTTTACTTAAAACAGATTTGTCCCCTCTACCTGAACGGTGCTTGAGAATTCGTGAAAAATCACTTCCCAAGATACAACAATTATCGAGCAAGGCGAAGGCACCACGACGTCTACTCCGGCAAACTCGAAACAAAATATTCAATCTACCACCAAAAGGACTACGAGACGGACAAAGATAAAATGCTATTTTTCTTTGTCTGTGATAATTTTCTATGCATCCTAGAATGAGAGGAGAATCCTCCTTTTATAAACTTCATGGATGATTGAAAATATGTGTGAAATCAAGAGCATTAATGCCCAAATATCTCACAAAATTTGGCATCTTAATTTTTGAAAATCAATCAGAATTCTTCACACATTATTATGGTAATATCAACTTTGACCAAAGCGATTTGTTGAAAACCAATCAGAATCAGCCACACAATATTCTGGTAATCTCATCTTTGACCAAAGTGATTTGCTGAATAATACCATTTTAGGCATCAATTTTTTATTGACTCAATTTTTCCAACAATCCCCCACATGGATGAAATTGATCAACGTTAAGAAACAATGATATGACACGACTCAACGCAACAAGGTGATAGAGCTCTATGGTTGATACCTACGTAGCATAGGTGAGTGTTAACTTTTGAACATTCCTTTGTGAGAATATATTTACTTTACTAATTGATTAGTAGACGTGATGTCTTTGAATTGCTCTATCGTTTGTGTAAATGATAATATATCTCACACATAAATTTTCCTAGCATAGTTTCAGTTCTCATGGTTATGTTCATTTTGGCCATGAACATCTGCCAGGTTCTACGAGAGGATTTAAAGAATTGAGCCCCCACAATTCTCCTTTGAAGCGACCCCGCTTCTCTCTCACATAGGTGACCTCTTATCTAAGAGCAATCCCACATTACATTGCTCGGACTTCCAACGAGTAAGGGTCATTAAAAACTTAAGCTTAGCCTCTTTTCACAATGGGCATCATTGTTTCATCATTTGAACGGGTAGGGGTAGTCCACCCCAGTGATCCTACTCGGTCTCAATAATTAGGTTGTCCCATTGAACCTAGATCTTGGGATCTCCAGTCAATTAAGTTGGGTTTCCTTTTATATCGACCTTAATTTCCTTTGGGCTTATGTCTCATTCCTTCTGATGTCCTTTCAACTTGATCTCTATTTAACCCTTTGGTTAGTGGATATACAATGTTATCTTTTGACTTCACGTAATCAATTGAGATAACTCCAATTGAGTCAGTTGTCAAACAGTATTATGTCATCGATGTATGTGTCTAGACTTACCTATATCCAAAATAATTTATGCCCACAATATATATATATATATGTTAGGCACACATTTAGGCCATTCTAGATATCCTCCAATAAATTATGCAGCCATTCTTTTTCTTCACTACATTTATCCAGAGCTACAAACTCAGATTCCTTCATGGATCTAGTGATTACAGCTTGTTTCAAGGATTTCCATGAAACGGTCGTACCACTTAGAGTGAATGCACATCCACTAGTACCTTTTGAGTCTTGGATGTTAGATATCTATCTTGCGTCAGTGTATCCTTCAAGAATAGCTGGATCTCTAGTATAGTTCAACCCATAGTCATAAGTATACCGCATGTATCTATGTACTCTGATTGTGAAATTTAACACGCAAGTATACGTGGTCGAATAAAGTAATAAATGATAAATAGAGTGTCGATCCCACGAGGACTAATTTCCAAATACCACTAATTCTTCTTTACCTTTCTATTTGGTGAATTAAAATTATGATGAAGAATTAAAATTAAAGTGAATACTCTAAATTATGAACATAATTTAAATAACTGGAAACAAAACAATGAATCAACTAATAAAAAATTAATAGTAAAAAGCCTAGGAATGAATTTCATCAACTGTTCATTCTATTAATTTTAATAATCAATTCCAAATCTCTTCTTTCTATTCTAATATCAGGTTAATATAATCGATTCCTATTCTTTTTCAAGATATAAGATCTCAATCTATATGCAGGTTTTCTACATTTCTGTGATAAACTTGAACATATAGAAGACATTAAACATGGAAACATAATTACTACACAAGTCATACAGGTACTTTCGTCCAATATGCAACCTATGTCTATATAATGATAGCATATTCAATTCTCATCTTTCGAATTTTGAATCAAAATCATAAATCAAGCAAATATTGATCAAGTACTTACTAGCATTAAACAAACATCATATAGATTAGAATAGAGAAGAAGTATCAATAGAATATCATAATAAAATTAAATAGAAATTCCTGTGACTACATTAATCCCTAGATAAAAGAAATTAGTTCATAAATAGCATGATGAAATTAAACTTCAAATAATTGATCATAAAAAATCAACCTAATGAATTTAGATGAAACAGAAAACTAATTACAACAGCCTCTTCTAATCTTGGATTTATAAAACTAAGACTGCCTCCTCTCAAAATCGCAGAATAATGTTCCTTAAATAGCCCTCCAATGTTCCCAAGTGAAAAGACCATTTTTTTTCCTTCAAAAAGTGGATAATTTTTTTGAAAAAGGCGTTTACAGCGCTGTAGCGCTATGTATTGAGCGCTGTAGCGCTATAGTCAGAGCCAAAATTCCTTAAAAAATTATTCACTGGCACTGTAGCGCCCTTGATGTAGCGCCGGGGCGCTGCTCTGCTGTTCTTGATAGCGCTGTGGCGCTGCCTTTGTAGGACCGGGGCGCTACTTCTAGACTCAACAACTCCTTCATGTCCTTCCTAGCGCTATGGAGCTCCTTTGAGAGCGCTGTAGCGCTATTGACAGCATCAAAATTCGCACATATCGACCCCGAAAAACACGATTTTCTCCAACTTAACTATATTTTCTTCCACTTTCACTCCTTTTCACTCTTTTCACCAACTTAGCGTGGAAAACCTGAAACATGATCAAACGAGCATAATTCTGCAATAAAATAATCCTAAACTAACGAAAATCAACCTAAAACTAGACCATAAACGAGCCTAAAACTCGTTTATCATACTCTTATAATTGCCTTCCAGTGCTCAACACTGGGATTGCTCATGAATCGACTTAAAGTACTTATAGTGCATGCAATATCTGGTCTTGTACAACTCATCAAATTGATGTGTCTGTATACCGTATCAAATTTACTAAAGATTTTATTTTCTGTCTAACCAATTACATAGTATAATGGTAAATATATGTCAAACCCACGGGGTCTAATGATCAATTTATTATTCAACACATAAACAATAATTAAAAAGGGGATTTTGTTTTTAAAATTTAATAACATAAACTAAAATAATAATCAAAGAACAATTGGTAATAACGATTTTAAAGAACATATAAGAATTATTCTCCACCACCAATAATCAATCAATCAACAATGAAAAATATTATTCCCCATTCCCAATTAAACTATTCACCCCACATATAAGACTTCATTAGTCAATTATCTAAGTTTCCCTATTATAATTAATTAAAGCTAAGCGCTCATTAATTAATCTTTTTTACGAAACAATAAACCCATTAAGCATGCGATCTATTTAACTCAGGAAAAACATTATATTAAGTGGAAACAAGTTAATTTAGGAAACAAATTCATTAATCATGCAATTCATACTTAATTGTAATTTATCACTTTAATTAGAACCCTATACTTTTAGGCAAATAGCAATCCTAAGATGATAATAGAACAATGCAATACCCTAATTAGCGGCCATCTAAACAAGATATCACAAGATTCATAGCATTCAATTAGAAGAATAGAAACAATTTAATACAAGGGAACATAAGGAATAAAATTCATCAATGCATTCAAGATTTCATGTCTAGGGTTTTAAAATAGCCCTTAACCTAAAAGAAAACTACTCCATAATCATAAAAATAATAAAAAGCATAAACATGAAATGAAAATAAAGAAGTTTGAGAGAGGAAGAAAAACTAGATTGAATGTTGAAAGTAAAGATTTCTTCTCCTCTGTCGCTATATACTCTAAAATTCGTGATCCCAAGTTATTCTAAAATTTAACCCTGTACCATTTTATAGCCCCCTTGAAAATACATTTAAAATTTAAATCAAAGCTAAAATTCGGTCGCAGGCCGCGACCATTGATGTGCACCGCCACGACCATCAAATGTGTTTTTGTCAATCCACGGACGTAGGGCGTGACCATTGATTTCCCTCCCTACGACCTTTATCCACTAACTTGGAGGCCGCGACTTGAGATATTAATGGCTGCGACCATAATGCTATTTTGTTGTTCCTTCATTTTTCTTCAATTTCTTCAACTCCTGCCTCGCACCTCGGGTTTAGGGACCTCTAAAACACTTCAAACTCTTTCTAAACTTCTTTTTCATGAGTATTATCGCCTCCTGTACATATCTAGCCATAAAATACACAAAATTCGTCAATAAACTCTCATAAAATGCTTTGTGGCCTAAAAATCAAAGACTCATAAAATAAAGCTAGAAACACATAAAAACGCTAGAAATCAACAATATCTAAGGGAGAAAGGACCACAAATATATAATCCAAAATGCCATTATCACAAGTACATTAGAATGTATATCACTCTAGCATACTCTACTTGAGAGACATTGTTGCCTTTATTCTTTGACAGATGATGACTTATGTCAATTGCTGTTTTGGACACACCAGAATCATTTTTAACAAATTTGTCAAGAATCTTGTCTACATAGTGTGACTTACTCAAACTAAGTCCAACCAACATCGTTATAATTTTTATTCCTACAATTACATCTGTTAGTCCCATGTCCTTCATGTCAAACCTTGAGTTCAACATATCTTTGGAGATTTTACCATTTTTCGGTTGCTTCCCAAAATGAGTACATTATCTACATATAAACAAAGAATAATATATGCATCGTTTGTATTTTTGATATCAACACATTTGTCACACTCATTAATTTTGAAGCACTTGTCATCATGACACTATCAAATTTTTTGTGCCATTGTTTTGGAGCTTGCTTAAGTCCATGTAAAGATTTTACCAATTTGCACACTTTCCTTTCTTTTCCTGGAACTACAAAACCCTCGTGTTGTCCATGTAGATCTCTTCCTCAAGATCTCCATTTAGAAAGGCAGTTTTTACATCCATTTGGTGGACCTCAAGATTTCGCAATGCAACAATTGCCAAAATCATCCTGATAGAATTTATTCTCGTCACGTGAGAATATGTGTTGAAGTAGTCATGGCCTTCTTGTTCTTTGTAACCTTTACAAGTCTTGTTTTATACTTATCAATTTTTCCATCTGTTTTTATTTTCCATTTGAAAATCCACTTTCACCCTAGAGGTTTACATCTGGGAGGAAGGTCAATCAGTTCCCAAGTATGATTTGGCATAACGGATTGATTTTTCTTCTTATGGATTCCTTCTATAAAGGACCCTCAGTAGAGCTCACAAATTCTTTATATGCTCGAGGTTCTGCCTCTACCATATAAGATAAGTTAGAAAATCTAGTCCAAAATAATTTTCTATCCTTGCCCTTTTGATTCATCTCGGCTCTACTTGGACTTCTTCACTATCCTATACTTGTTCTTGATCATGGATATTCTCATCCATAGTCTCAAATATTTGTTTAGAAGAGCTTGGTCCAACCCCATTAGGTTTGCAAGGAAATACATGTTTGAAAAATGATGCATTTTTGGATTCCATCATCATATTCTTGTGGATGTTAGGATTCTTAGACTCATGTACAAGAAATTGATATGCATTGCTATTTTTCCCATAGCTAATGAAAATACAAACAATCATTTTAGGATCTATTTTCATCTTCTTTGGAAATGGTGCTACAAACTTGGCAAGACATCCCCACCCTTTTAAGTATTTGTAAGAAAGTAGCCCACCTTTCCGAAGTCCATAAGGTGTCCTTTGTTCATTCTTTTTGGGAATCTTATTTAAAAGATAGTTAGCCGACAAAATGGCTTCACCCCACATGTTCTGTGACAATCCATAACTTATTACCATAAATTTCTTATTTTCTTTTAGAGTAAAATTTTTCCGTTCCACAACTCCATTGGATTGAGGTGAATAAGGTTGGTGACGTGGTTTTTTGCCAACAATAGATTAATAAATCTGAACAAAGTTTATTAGGCTTTTGTAAACCATAAATATAGAACGCAAACAATTTGACGTGGTTCAGTGGTTAAATCCACCTAATTCAATATTCAATAATATTTTGTCTGAGCCCTCTTGGAGAAATTCTTTAAGAAATTTTTTGTAGAGTTTTTACATACAAAATTCGATCCCTTTTACTTTAAATTCCCTTTGTATTTAAAGGGGTTGATGGACAATTTTTGGCAACCGTACAATATTTGGTAACTTATAAGAATGGGTAATTCCAAAATACATAAATTCTCTAAATATGCTAATTCCCTTTATATCAGGCATTTATTAGATAAATGTTACAAATATTAATTGCACATATTAATCTCTGAGACTATCGTGAGCTGAATGTGTTCCTCGATTTAGAGGTTATATGCTAGGGCGATCTAACTCGAGTGATGCTCATAGCCCGATGAGGGCGATCTAGAGGATCTCTAAATAGCCAAACTCATTGACGTAACCTCGAGCTATTTAGTCTGGAGTTAATAAGACATCTTCAGAATCTAGTAACCTTCATTTATTGCTCGCCAGCTGGACCTTGAACAAGACGATTGAGCTCATATTTTTAGGGCACAACATTTTCCTCCCAAGTGCCTGCTCATGTATGATGTCACTTCTGACATGCACAGTAAGGGCTTTTATACTTTCGTTGAGGGAAAATGAGCCCACCTACCCACTTGAGTGTAAGACACATGTCGATTTATTATAGGAGTCTGTTCAGGTTTCGAGTACTATGACAGTTGTCTTGTCAACTTTTTGTTGTTGTTTGGTTCATTTAGTCTTAGCTCTTAGATCTCAAACTACTTTGATTGTGTTGCTCTAATTCTTCCCTGAAATTTAAGTATATATAGGAGTGCAGAACCTCATTTTTCACCACCTTTGCATTAAAACTTTCTTCCTTTTCTCTTCTATGAAACCCTCGAGTATTCCAGGGGACTTTAGTAATTTCTTCTCTGAAGTTCATATGCAATCCTCACATTCATTCCCAAAATTCAACCAATCATTTAATCCATAAGCGTATCTATTTTCTCTGCTTTAAACATCTTTTACATGTTTATGTACGAGTTTATGAAGTTTTTCCAGTTTTTCTTTGTTGTTTTGGTTTTGTAAAACCCTCGGTTGTAGTTTGGTACGCAAAAGTTGATAGGTCATTTATAGAACCCAAAATGGTAAAATAGGGCATAAAATAGGTAAATATATGGGTATTTTCTGGTTTATAAGATTATTTGGTAAGAAATTTAGGCCAAAAGTTGGGAATTTTTGGACTTGAAACTAGGCAGTTTAAGGGGTCGGAGCCTGGGTAGTTCGGCATTAAAATTGGCTTTCAAAACCATTGTTTTGACACATGACTTCTAAGGTGATAGTACTTCTCGAGATTAGGGCGAATGAATTACAGGCATGTGTGGATAAACGTATATGGACTTTAGTTATGATTTTAGCCCGTTTTTTCTTTAGATCGAGCTTTTCCATGATCTTGTCCTAGGTTACATCTCTAGGTCGCCTCTAGTAATCAATTCGTAACCAGACGAACTAAACCATATTAAAATGAGAAAAAAGGGCAAAGCTATTGTAGGCTCCTCTTCCCAAGACAAAGACATCGCTGAAATCCCCATCCCCCACTTCAGAACAGTGGTGGAGCGAGAGGTCGGGGTAAACACCAACAACTTTTACGAGGCTGAGATAATCGTGTCTTGTATAAATTTGATGCCCCAAGTGAAAAAAATAATGAGGGGCCATGGGATCGAAACAGACTCCATGTTTTACGCCCAGTCTACGTGGACGGTGAGCGGACCTGCACTCCCTAGAGGATAACTTCGGGGCATGGAGCGATGAATACCTGAAGGCAAGGGTGTTCCTCCCTATGAGTTCATATTTCAAGGACTTTCTGAACTTCGTGAAGCTATTGGCTTCCCCCAAATACTTATCGCCTCCTCGCAGGGCTTAAGTATTTATTCTTCAAGAACAAGTGGGACGACCCCACTTCAGAGGATATTCTTTAATTCTTCTGCTTGAAGGCCAACCTGGATAGTAAAACTAGAGGTGATGGTTTCTACTACCTCACCTTGTTTCCCAAGCCCGCCAACATCTTCAACCTCCCAAGCCATCCAACTATCATAAGGACAAGATCTTTATGTCTAATGGGTTCTGAACCTGCAACGACCACAACTACAATCGACCTCGTAAGTATCATTTCCTTTAACTTTGTTTAAGTTTTTGTTGCTAAGTGTCTTGCATATTTTGATCGATTTATTTCCTTGTACAACTATCTACAAGAGGTTTGAGGCATCTCACATCTGCTTGGGGCAGTACCAGACCCTCGCTTCTACTCGTGCTGCTAAAAGGGTGTACCGAGCAATTGTAAACGATGCCACCAAGGAGTATTGGAATTTGGCCATAAAACCCCGAGGTCCTAAGAGACCTCTAGCCGCCATCGAGGATATCGAGGAGGAAGAAGTTGTATCTCCCCTAGTGAGCAGGTGGAATCTCCAGGGTGAGCGGGATAATAATCAAGGTCGAGTAGAGTCGGGGGCAGCAGTCAGTACCTTCAGCCAAGATAACACTAATAGTAAAATTAACTGAGTTGCTTCCAATTTTGAACTAACTAGGCACGATTCTAGGATGGTCATGACTAGGCACCTTGAGGTTCTAGACAAGGACGTCACTCTGCAACAATGTGTTGACCTCGTGGTCCTCCGCCATGATTTTAGCCACCCAAAGTATACAGTAGTTGTAGATAACACCTTCCATTTTAGGTCCACCTTTTTTAACATTACGAGACAAACAATCATCTTGGGCACTCCTTAGATTATGACACTTTTACCCCGGTCATTAGGCAGCTCGAGTATGATCCTAGCCCGGATTAGAAGATCGAGCCGAAAAAAGTTCCTAATATAATTTTGATAGAATCTCCCCCACCCCCTATAGTTCAGGAGTTAGAGGTTCCCACTGTAGCTAGCTCGACCCCTAATCCGGAGCAAGTCATTATAGTCTCCTCCTCCAGTTCAGAGGGCAGGATTCTTCTACTTTTATTTCTTGTTGTTCACTTAATTAGAATTTGTCTATTTATTTTGATCATTTTGCAGAAGACGAGATGGAGCTCAATAATGCCTTCACCAGCTCCGACCCCATTATTAAGAGATAGCGAGACTCGAAGAAGGTCATTCCCGGGGCTGGAGTTTCGATGGGAACTTTAGCTGAGGCCAAAGAGATCACTTCCTCTCAATCTAAACAACCCTGAGCTTCGACGCTAACAATCAAGGATGCTCCTCCACAGCTCCTCGGGTAATCGAGTTCTCAGCTCCCCAGGTTATCCAAACAGATCCTCATGTAACAATGACAACTCCCCACATTGAGGTAGGAAAACATCCATAGCACATACTAGCTCCGTTCCAAGGGCTTACTAGCCACGTGGTCGGGCACATCAACCAGCTCAACTCAAAGGAGCTAGAGGCAATTGAAGGAATTCCCTCCACGTTTGTTCTCGACTCCACCTTGGGGATGTCTTTGACCATGAGTTCTACTGTCTTTAAAGTTCCCCCATATTTTTTGTAATCTAACTCTTCATTTAAATTTCAATGTAATTCTACTTTGCCCAAATCCGGGCTAGAGAGCGAATTTGCTCTGCCCTCCAAGAGGTTAAGGAGGACATGGAGACCTCTTGAAACATTGAAATTTTTTCCAAGGCCCAGGTCTTGGAGGTGATCCGAAATCGCAATCAACTTTAGAAGTTGGATAAGAGGCTCAATTGAAGGCCATAGAGGACGCTGCCAAGATTGAAAAACTCCAAGCAAAGGCCAAAGAAGATGTCGTTCAGATCGAGGATTTTAAATAGAAAGTGAAGGGAGCTAGCGTCGAGTTTGAGGAGGCATTGAAGAAGATGTTTTATCGGGTCTGGTGTTTCAACTAGGACGAGGACTTCTCTTTCTTTGAGACCGAGCTATGGGGGCTTTACCTCACAAAATTTCAAGATCTGTTGGCGAAGGAGCCAACTGAGACCATCGACACAGTCTTAGGAGCTGGAGGAGAAGGCGGGGAAGATGTGATCTCATCTCAAGAGTAGGTTACCAGAGCTCAGAGTTGAGAGGCTAGTCTTTTTATTTATATTATTTCTTGTATTTTTTTGGGATATTTTTTTTATCCCTTATAATTAGGCCTTTTAGGCCGAGACAATTTCCTTATGGCTCAGTTCGAGGTTAATTATCCTCGTTTGAAATATATATTATTTAACCACAATATTTACGCTTTTTTCCTTCTATTAATTTATTATTGTGCTTTTAAACGTTCTAAGTTTTTATACACTTGCATAGTTCTAGAGATTGTGGTTAGATCGAGGAATATGCCTGATGGTTGACAATTTAATTTCAATTCATGGACCTGGTTCTATCCATGGTTATAATTGCTTGTTCGCATGTAGTGATTAATATTCAGCCCTCGTACCTGGTTTAGTTTAGGGCTTTTGTACCAGGTTTAGTTCCACGAGCTTCATAAAGCCACAAGATTTCAAAATTCTAAGTTGCAAAAATTTTCCTTAAATTTGTAGAATTTTTCAAAGACTGAATTCAGGGGTTATATGCCCCCCCAAAGCGATCATAATTTAAGAATATTCTATATTGTTTTTACAAAATGAACTCGTACTAAGCAAGATTGAATGAAAAATTATAGTACCATGTTTAAACTACATAACCACCTTTTTATTAATTCAAAAGTAAATTAAAAGAAATGGATTTTATAGTTAAGCCTTATTAAAAGGCTAACAAAAGTTTAAACTTATAAATAGACTCTATTACTAATAGTATTTCTTCAAATGCAAGGAATTCAAAGTTCGCGGAACTGCCTCTCCATTTAGCTGAGCTAGTTTGAAAGTTTCTTCTTGCAAAATTTCCACGATCTGGTATGGCCCTTCCCAATTCAGTCCTAAAACACCAACTTTAGGGACCCTGTTGGTTTGGAACAACCTTCTGAGCATCAAGTCTCCTAATTCGAGCCTTCGTTCTTTGACCTTTGAGTTGAAGTATCGCATTACCTTTTGATGATAATGGGCAAACTATATATGTGATTCTTCTCGTCGTTCTTCAATTAGGTCCAGGGATAGATTCAACAGGTCATGATTCCACTTCTGGTCAAAGGTTATTTCCCTATGTGAGATCACTAAGGTCTCGACTAGGAGCATAGTTTCACTTCCAAAGGTTAATGAGAAGGGGTATGTCAAGTAGAGGTGCGATGTGAATTTCTATAAGCCCAAAGCACTCGTGGGAGTTATTCAAGCCACAATCCTTTATCATCCTCCAATCATTTTTTAAGTTGGTCTTGAGGTTTTTATTCACTGCCTCGACCTGTCCATTAGCCTGAGGGTATGCTACCGAAGAGAATGATTATGTCGTACTTCTCACAAAATTTTGTGAGCAAATCAGTATTGAACTGAGTCCTGTTATCTGACACGATCTTCTTCGGGAGTCCAAAATGACATATTTTTCTCTTTATCACAAAGTCAAGTACTCTCTTCGAGGTTATAGTTGCCAATGGTTCAGCCTCAACCCACTTTGTAAAATAGTCAATCGTGACCACAACACAACAAACTCCTCCTTTGCCGGTTGGTAATGAACCAATTAAATCTATTCCCTAGATGGTCAAAGGCCAAAGCGAGGAAATCATGGTAAGATCCATAGGCACAGCTCGAGCAATCGTTGAAAAGTGTTGGCATTTATCACATTTATGAACATATGATATCGAGACTATCTTTAGATTGGGCAAGAAATAACCCTATCCCAACACCTTTAGGGCCAAGATTTCCCCTCCAGTGTGGTCTCTGTAGAATCCCTTATGGACTTCTTCAACGATATTTTGGGCCTCCTCGAGCAAAACATATTTGAGGAGTGGCATGGAATGACCTCGCCTGTAAAGAACTCCCTCAACCAGAACATAGATCGAGACCTAGTACAACAATTTTCAAGCATCCTTGCGATCTTTGGGCAGTCTTTCAGAGGTGAGATATTCCATGATTTGGGTTATTCAGGTCAGGTTTTCACAGATCATCTCAATCTCTTTCAATCCTTCCCCTATACTGAGCTTGTCAAGAAACTTAGCTGCGACGACATTCAATGTGTCTGCCTCTTTGGCGGTGGCAAGTCGGGTGAGAGCATCTACATTTGTATTTTGCTCGCGTGGGACCTATTTGATAGAGTAGAATTCAAATTCTAAAAATTTTCTTTTTTACTTTAGCTAGATAAGTTACCATCTTGATTCCGCAAGCTTGATATTCGCCTAACACCATGTTCACCATGAGCTGAGAATTGTTGCAAAATTGGATAGCCTTTGCTTTTAGGTCCTTAGAGATCCGGATTCTGGTCAATAATGCCTCGTACTCAGCCTTGTTATTGGAGGCATCAAAACCAAATCTGTAATGACCTAACTATTTCTAAGATCTTGGACCATTAAAACTACTAGACATAGCTACTACTTTGGAGAAAACATACATAAGAAATAATCATAACTTTATTAAAACTCCAAAATAAATGTTGTGCAAATTACAATATAAAATATAAAATGTGGTATGGGTACCCATTGTTTAATAAAACATAAAAAAAACATAGCTTTAAATCAATTGTTCAAAAACTAAATGCAAAATTACAACAAAAACATAATTCAAAAGACTAAAATAAACGTCATCCTCAATCCACACGCAGCCCATTCATTCCATTCATCCTCAACACACAAACCAAGCAACCAAGAATCCTTCCGCCTCCGTATCTAGTTTCCTGCATCACACTAAAAGATAAAGGAGTGAGCCTAATGCCCAGCAAGGAAAATCTACTAACAACATACATCATATATCATAAGCACAAAACTACATCATAAACATACACTATAAAAACATATATTATAATGGCCATCATACTTCTTGGGGCTTGCCAGCTAGGCAAATCATATGCCCATAAATTTGTAGGGCTTTGTTATCCAAACAAATCATATAAAGTTATGGGGCTTGTTATCTGAACAAATCATATGCCCAAGGATTATAAAACACACTATTGGGGCTTGTTATCTAAACAAGTCATATGCCCAAGAACTATAAAACATATTCTATACATATACATATATCATAACATAAACATATCACAACATAACATAACATAAAGTCTATCCTATTTTCCTTACCACAACCGGGATATTTGAGAACAAGAGCGGGATTAGAACATTCCTAAAACCAAAAGTAAGAATGGTGAGTTTCTAAAGAAAATAGATGAAAAGAAACTAAACCATCAAAGAAGAAACCTACTGAGAAGAACCTTAAATCAAAGAACTTAAACACCTAACCACAAAACCATAAACATAAGTTAGGATCTGAAAGAAACTTAAGGAAAACTAAGGAATCATAAAGAATAAAACCTATGAATAATATTACCTTGGATGAGCTAGAACTGATCTACACCTCAATATTGGAAACACACTTTATCTCACTACCCAAGTGTTTATAAAGCTTAAGATGGTAAAGCTTTTATCCCCAAAACCCAAGTGTATCTCTCTATAGAAATCCTAAAGTGTGAAAAGTTCTTACCAAGATCATGTGCAACAACCTAAGCCTTAAAATATTCTTCCACAATATCCTAAATGAGCCCCCACACGAATTCCTAGTGATCCATCGTATATGAAGAGTTCGTCATTCTTTTTCTTCCTTAGTTCTTGAACCCTTGTCCAGAGAGAGAGAGAGAGAGATAGAGAGTTCTCTCCTTTGATAATGTGTAGAGCAGCCATAAATTGTGAGTTTAACTCTAACCCTAGTCTCTCACTTTCTATTTATAATGACTCATTATCACCATCATACCCTTGTTCTAAGTTATTCCAACAATTTCACTAAACCCTTTTGAGTAATTCTCCACTAAACTATTAGTTTTCATATTCCATAATTAACTTATTCCCCATAAATTATCTTTATTTCATTATGACCCTTATTTCAATAATTCTTGACAATAAAGCCCCTAGCACTTGAAAGAAAGTTTAATTTATCACTTTTACTCATAACCCGAGCCCCTTCAGTATTTTCCAACATAAAATATCTTTCACAGATATCAATATCACATAAACATATTCATACAATCACTTAACATGTAATTTCTTAAAATTACAAAAATACCACTCAAGACTATCAAATTACCAAATTGCCATCACATGCCAAAATCACAAAAATACCCATGAATGAAAAGGCGGATATTACAACTATCCCCTCCTTAAAAGAAATTTCGTCCTCGAAATTCATGTTACCATATCATCACAAGATTCTCTCCTCCTTGAGAGACATTGAACAGTTCAAAATTTCTTTGACACCCACCTCTTACTCATACACATTTTCGGGTTTACAGCACCCTTAAACTTTATTCTGACCATTTCAACCATTCTTTTACTTTCACTATTTGCCGCTTGATATTCCTGCCAATTTTTGTCCGTTCCAGTAGTAATCCATATTTACCCGTTCTACTTTATAGTCCATAACTGTCGCCATATGTCCAATTTTCATATTCCAGGTAGCTTTCTCCATTCCTCCTCAGTATCCATAATATATACATATATACTGCATACTATGCTTCTTTGTCTAGAATTCTTATTGGTTTGCACCATATATACTCTTAAATCATCTTCCCTTATCAATTCAATTATGCAACCAAGAAATATATCCGATACATATTTTCATAAATTCCATCTTAGGCGCATTCTAACGTCAGATGTTAACTAATTCATTTCAGTAACACTTAAGGCTTATAATGCCCATCTCATTTTTTCCTTTCACCTCGTCCTTATAATAGATTTCTTATGATACACTTTTAGAAGTACTTTCTTCATCTTCTCAATCTTTCATTCTATCAATTCAACTGAACTTGTCCAAGTAATTTAGTCCATGTGTGTGAATTTTCCACCAACCCTCAAAAGTAGTAATTTATTCCCACCCTTCTGAAATCCTTATTTCTAATGTGTCCTACAATACAAGTTGGTAAAATTTTTCTTTTTACCCCACCGCTTAAGGTGCTATCCAAAATTTGTCACTTGTTAGCTACAACAGTAGCATAAACTAGTTCATCCAATGGACTGCACGAAATAATTCAATAATAACTAAAAATTCAATTCCATATTTATAATGGAGTAATAATGGAATTAACAAATATGATTATGTAATTAAATATTTTAAGTAATATTATAGTTTATTGAAGCTTAATATTATAGGTTCATGGTTCCCAAGTGTAATGACCCAACTACTCTAGACTTTGGACCATTAACGAAAACTATACATAGACCCTAATCTTTAATAGAACTTACAAGTGAAAAAGATCATACTTTATTAAAAACTTGTAAAAACCAATGTTAAAACTTACATAACTCAAAGCAGGATATGAGATCCCATTGTTTTAAAAAGAAAACATATCTTAATTGAAATGAAAAGAGATTACATAAATAGGTGCGGAAAAATTACACATAAACCATAAATAAAAGACTACATCCTCGAAATCGAACTCTCGACTCCTTGAATCCATTCATCACCGATACACATTCTCCCAAGCATCCACGAATCATTCCCGCCACTATAGCTATTTTCCTGCACATATAAACAAAAAGGAATGAGCCTAATGCCCAGCAAGGAAAATCTACCACATAGTTCATATACATAAATTTCATAAGAAACATAAAAACATAACATAACACTTATATCATACACATACTATAATGGCCATTATTACTTGGGGTCCCATAGACTAAAAAAGTCATATGCCCATTAGATTAGTGGGGTCCTACTAGCTAAGTAGGTCATATTCCCATAATCTGTTTGGGGCTTGTTAGTCATATGGGTCATATGCCCAAGCCTACATACATACATATCATAACACATTTCATAACATAAAAAAAACATAAGATAACACATATAAAACATATAACATAAGAATTCTATCCTATTTTCCTTACCAAAATACCGGGATAAGAGGAAAGAGGTGGGACTTTGGAACACTCCTAAGAACCATTTGAAAAATAGTGAGTATAGAGAAGAAGAGAAATGAAAGGAATGGAAGGACTAAACCATTGAGAAAATACTTACCAAAAACTTATGTTCGAGTTCTTAGATTTCCTAACCAAAATAAGAATAAGGTTAGAATAAGTAGAAGACTATGAGAACTTTTGAAGAAAAAGTACAAAAACGAACTAGAGTTTGGGTTGCCTTGAAGACTTATAAGACCAATCTAAACCTCGAACCGAAATACTATAAATCCTTACTTTCCCAAGTGTTTGATAAGCTTATGATGATCAAGCTTATGATTTCCCCACCCAAGTGTTTACACTCTCACACTCACCTAGCAACTTGCAGCCTCTGAACTTAGAGAAAAAGATGAATAATGGATGGGTACTAGGTCCTATTTATAGAGTTTAGGAATGAAAGGATCTTAATTATACTTGAATAAAAATAATGGCTTTTTAGGTGAAAATAATTTGAATTGTTGTTCAGTAGAGGCTGAAGACTCGTTCAAAAAGGTGCTGGACTTATCAAGAGGTTGAAGGGCTGAATGGAAAATGATTTCAAAACTTTTCAAAATAAGCTGAAGGAGGCGATATATCGCCTGGATCATTATGCCCGAGGCAAACGTGCATCGTTTCGTGTTTTCCGTATCTACGTGCTGCGATATATCGCCCCCTAAAGCTGCGATATATCAGCATTCGCTGATTATTTAAACACGAAATTACACATTTTTAGCTTAATTCAAATTGAGTAAACAGCCTTGACTAAGCCCTCAAACGTAATCAAAGCTGCTGACTGACCTTAGAGCATTCAAACTTTACCCTTATTAAATTTAATCCTCAAAATTCTTAATCCTTAATCACCCATACATAACATGTGCTTAAAATCCTATTGGTTCTTATCTAAACCTTATAGTATAATAAATATTATCCTCAATATCAGTCATATTAATCAAACCTTAGGTTAAAATTAATATTCTTAAACTATAGGTTAAACTTAGAAAATCTATAAGTACTACTATGAGCGTCCAAATAAATCCCGGTCTGAACCAAAAATCCACAGTCATAAAGATAATACTATAATTACTATAATACTACTATCTAACTAGCTAAGTAAAGTTCTTGGACTCTACACCAAGTCACATCTATACTATATTGTCTAGGGTGTGGGTGATATTGACCAAATAAATTGTGAAGTGACTAAATTACAAGAAATCAATTTATCAGGGTAAATGTATAATTATGTGATAATTATAGGTAATTAATTAATTTAACTAATATATTTTTATTTGAAATCTATATATTAGTTGATAATAATACTAATTGACTTTGGGTTAAATTATATTAAGACAGTATAATAATAATTTATTGTATGATAATAAATTATTTAAATTTTATAGGATAAAGTTAATTTTGAATTAACTAATATATAGGCATTTATGAAATAATATATTATTTTAATTCATAGATATTTTATCTTATTAATTACTTAAATAAATGAGAAAAAATTAGAAAAGTACAATAGTGCTACATGCTCGCCACTGTGCTTGCACAGTGACTGGTGTGTGACTTAGGGTCAGACCTAAATTTGATTCGTTAAAGTTTTAAATGTTATAATTTGAATTATTTTACTTATTAAATTATTATTTAAAGAGAGATATTTTGATTTGATTGAAATATTGATTAAACAATTAATTCTAAAATTAATCAATTATTGACTTAGTGTATTTTAAGATTTTAAAAATCTGATGTATCGTGATTTTCAGAGAGACACATTATATAGATTTTGGAGAAAACCCAAAAAATAACGACACACTATCTTAGCATTTCTCCTTCTCCAACCTCTTTTGATCTCATGTGTTGAGTACATCAAGAGAATTTATATTGTCCATATCATCCTACGTGCTCACACACGTCTTAGTGTGTTAAGGATTAGCTTGGAAGATTGTAGTGTGGATCTTTGTGTAATCTTGTGGATTAGATGTTCGTTATTTTATACTGAAAGATAGCGATGACACTTGTGTTAGGGTTGGTGCCTTAAAAGCATGTGATGAGACATTTTATTTGAAATTAAATAAAAGTGCATTTTCTTTATAATTGATTGTTTGAAATATTATTGAATAATTATTATAAATATCAGAAAATTACATATTCATTAATGAGAGTATGATCTTGTATGAATACAAGAGGATTAAGATCATAGATAATGAATATAATTGTCAACGACGTATTAAAGTATGAAATCTTTAATGAATGGTTGCTAATACGGCTTATTAAGCATTTTATTAATGCATGTGATCTAGACCCGGATTGCTGATGTGGATAGACATCTTAGTAAATGTACTTTATATAATTAGATTATATATGACTGGGCTGATGTGAATTAATTTCTTTATAAATATATCATTTGCAGTAGAGATTTAATTCATATCAAAATGATGACAATATGTAGATCAATCTTAATCTTGAGTAGTCATGAACTCCTCTTCATGTCTATGGGGTCTTTTGATTCACTTGTTAAGGTCTCTTAGAATAATGAGGCAAGTGAGTTTTGTTTTTGAGATTCAATAGTATAAATGGCTCAGAACATGATCTTACAAGAATGGAATCCAAGCTTTCCTAATGGATGAGATATTGGTTCCCTTAAGGGTTAATTCTAGAATTGAATAGTATTGAGCTCAAATTTATTATATGATTATAAATTAACTATTCACCAGTGAATTAATGGTACTTAGGGAACAAGAGGTAATTAAAAGGGTAATACAATAATTTTGAGCAGCACTAATTAAAGAACTGATAAATTGGAGGATAAACTACATGAAGTGATTGTATCATTGGACAACACGAGATAATTCTATAAATATAATTTCTATGATTAGTAAGAGTGCAATTCCATATTTATAGTGAAGTAATAGTAGAATTTATAAATAAGATTACTTAGTTAAAGAGTTTAATCAATAATCTTGTTTATTGGAGCTTAGTATTATAGGTTCATGGTCCCCAAGTAACCTCTATACTACACTTTCAAGGGTATGGATATACTTGACAAATTAAAAGGAGAAAATGACTTAACTACAAGGAATTAATATTATGGGGCTAAGTCATAATTATGTGTAATTAATTAATTAATTAAATTAAATAATATGTTTTATTAGAAAACTATATATATATATTAGTTGTGTGTGTAAAATATTAACTAACATTGAGTTAATTAATAATGAAAGAGGTAAATATTATGTTATTATATGATAATAAATTATTTAGATTTTATAAGATAAAGTTAATTTTGAATTAACTAATATTTATACATTTATGAATAATATATTATTTTAATGCATAGATATTTTACACTATTAATTAAATAAATAAAGGCGATGGAGCTAGGGAAATAAAGTGACCTACACACCAGTCACAGTGACTGGGTGTGTATGATAGGTTCAAACCCAATTTGGAATCGTTCAAATTTTAAATGTTAGAATTTGAATTAATTTGTCTTCAAATAATTATTTAAAATAGATATTTTGATTTGATTAAATAATTTTGTTGTACCCTAAAAATTAGCACAAGTTTAATCACTTAGCTAGGGGTATAGTTGGCAGATGAATATATGGAAAAAGCAGACGAGTAGAACATCCAAGTAATGATGATGTGAGCAGCTCGAGTTAGGGCTTGGCAGCACAACATTTAGGTAGCTAGCAGGTCGCCTCTTAGGATGACGGTCTAGTTCAAAACATGTAATGGTCAGATCCCCTTTAGGGCGCTCTGAATATGTTCAGCTCGTGGAAACCTGGTCATGATGTATATTGAAGGACCCCGAGAGACTGGGAGGCACTCTATATGCTAATTAATGTCTAGGCTGTATTGCACATTTATTGTCCGAGATAACAGGAATATACTCTGTTAGGAAATCATATCGCTATGTAAATGGGAATTATCTATATTAAATGTGTACCATATTTATGCACATGGTTACCCTAACCTGTCCAGGAAATTCAACTATAAATATTAGGGATAATGGACAAGAAAGGGGACTGCCTTTCTGTAATGCTGAAACTCTGTAGAAATTGTGAGAGAAGAGCAATAATATTGTATCGTGGAATAGGTGGAATTTAACCACTGAACCACATAAAATTATGTGTGTATACGAAAGGGTTCATATAAGTTCATTACGGTTTGCAAATAAGCACTAATACTCTTATTAGATTTCTAAATCTACTGTTGGCAAAAAACCGCCTCAATGGTTTGGTGCTTTCGTTGAGAGGAAATTAATGCTTAATCCTGTACAAGTTTCATTCGACATTGATCATGGTGGTTACTCAATCGTTGCAGGACAACGAAATGGAACAACCTGGAGGGAAAGAAGCACATCATACAACCGATCCCACTGAAAAGGGCCATAATGTTCAGCAACATCCTGGGACGCAACCGGTGGGCCAAGATGAAACTGGGAGTTCAACGTCATGCCCACCAAATCCTAATCTAGGATTTCTAACAGCCATCAAGGTGGAGAATGCCAAATTAAAGAGCCATCTCGCTAGGGAAAATAGACAGATCGAGTAGGTCCTGGCTTGGTTACCCTTTCTTGCAACCGATGCTAATGTCAGAAAGAGGCAAAGTGGGTCCTATAAGTCCCACATGAATAACCGGTACAAACCCAGCCGTTATGTCAGGATTGCCACTACGAGCACTGTACCTTTGGAGCGAAATCACCGAAGTGCTCAGCCCACTAATCATCATAAGAACAATCATCCACATGTCAGTCGGTCAGTCAGAACTATGACCCTCAACTCCGTGCCTTCCACATAGAATCCCAGGAATGCCTATAACAACCCACCAAGGAGAGCTCGGACAAATTCACGGAGACAAAACACTCCAGCGAATCCTCCTGCTCCGCGATCAGAACCTCAGGCATAGAGAACTCTAGATATTGGGGTAGAACCGAGATGGGTTAATTTAGTTTGTCCTGATGGAACGAGGATAGTCTCACCGATAAGACATCCGCTATCACCGGTTAGACAACCTACACCACTGCGCCCACAAAGAGACACTCCAGCTCGTGGAAATAGTAGGAGAAATCCTCACCCATCAGTAGACACTTACATCCCACAGGCACGTGCTGATAATCTAGGTCCTCGACCTCAATTACAAAAGGAAGTTACTGGATGAGAAGTCAGCGTGGAAGCAAGTTTGAGAGCGACCTGAGGAATCATCTGCTTGATCATCACAAAGTCCTTATTTTGATCCACATCCCGACCTGCATGATCATCTAAATTCACAAAGGAGGTATCCAACTCACAATGATAATATGAGTTATACTCAACACGAGGGAGGTGTGTCTATCGTACACGACAATGGGAATGTCCCACCTAACCAAGCTTGAACTTCGAGGGACAACAACCCATCAAACGTGTACAATAAGATGGGAGCTGGTGAATAGATCCCAACTAACCTAGAGACCAAAGACCCAACCCTCAAGGGGTTGGCCTTGATGGAGGAGCAAATGAAGAAGCTCTTATTTGGAAAAAGGATTGATGATTGTGACTCCGATTAGGAGCTCAAGCCTTTCGTCCCAAACATTGCAGCAGTTGCGTATCCTATTGGCTTTAGGATGCCGAACATGACAACATTTGTTGGAAACCCAGATCCATCCGACCACCTCATGATGTTCAATACGTTGATGTTGGACCACAATGTCGAGTTCAACCCAAGGTGTATTCTGTTCCCACGACTTTGATCAGACCTGCTAGATAGTGGTTAAAAAGTACAAAAAACATTCCATAAGCTCTTGGAAGAAGTTGTCTTCCGGGTTCAAGAAAGCGTTTCGAGCTTCAAAGGAAACTCGCGTAGAGGCAGAATCATTGGCCAACATAAAACAACAACCTAGTGAGTCCTTGAAAGCGTATCTGAGCAGATTTGCCAACATTACAGCATGAGCTAGAGACATTGATGATAGCTCCAAGCTCATGGCAATGAGAACATGAATACTAGTGGGAGGCGATTTATGGAAGGAGCTCTAGCAAAAAGGGGTAAAAAGTGTAGCTGAGTTCTTGGCCCGAGCTTAGGAGTGGATAAACATGGAGGAGTAGCGATCTGCTGTCGTAGGAACCAGCCAGGCCCTTATTCATCCTGCTGGAGCGGTGACAGGTAGTGCAACTACGGCTCGTCTTGTTACCCAGAATAACCAAGTGGAAAACAATAAGAGGAAAGGGGATGGTGAGGGCGACCGGAATGACACAAATAAAACCAAGTCAGGGGAAAAATTCAAGCCCATTTATGTCACCTACACTAACCTGACAGATACATGGGAACATATTTTCCTTGCAAACTCTAATCGCCTTTTGTGGAAGAAACCAGAGCCATTAAGGCATCAAAGGGCGAAGAGAGATCCCTCAAAGTTTTTTTGATACCACAATGACATCGTTCATAATACTGATGATTGCCAACAACTGAAGGATGAGATTGAAACTCTCATTCGGGCTGGACCGTTAGCCCAACACACCTGAAACTGAGATGCTCCCAATCAATCTACTGGGCAAAATTTTCGTCCAGCTCTGGAAGCTCCGACAGGTCACATGAGGACTCAGATGGATCAAATGAATCAGAACCAAGTCGACCCTCCCCCAATAGTAGGAGGAGATATAACTACTATTGCCGGGGGACCTCATTTGGTGGGCACGGACAATGGAACCAAAAGAGGTATATATAGTAGCTAAAAACTCATAACGGTATGGAATTTATCCCGGAGTAATGGTTATCGAAACAACAGCAGTTCAAAAAACAACCTATCATTTTCATGGACGAGGACGCTAGCCACGTTTAGTTCCCACATAATGACATGTTGGTGGTAACCGTGCAGCTCACTAATCGAAGGGAGAAAATGATATTGGTAGATAATGGAAGCTCAGTAAATGTGCTTTCCAGGTCCACCCTATAAAATATGGGATTATCTATGACCGATCTAAAGGCGACCTCAATGACATTGTATGGATTTTCAGGTGAAGGGACAATGAACATAGTGACAATTAGACTGGTGGTTACACTAGGGGATGATGCACGAAATATTACTAAAATACTTGAGTTTGTTGTAATCAATTGTTTAGCTGCGTATAACGTGATTTTGGGACGACCCGCACTGATAGTTTTTGAAGCCATCACGTCGATCTGACACCTGGCAATGAAGTTCCCCTAATCCTCGAGGATATGCACAGTATGTGGAGACCAGCTCGCCGCCCGAGAATGATACAACGTAGCCATGAAGGGAAAATCACAACCCGGGCAGCAGGATAGGTCATAGACGAAGAAGGTGAGGAGTCCCGGGTAATGGAAGTTACCCACGGGACGGAAGAACCTCGAGAAGGGGATAACAAGGTCACCCAATAGGACAACATTGACCCATAAGTAGGCGAAGATAGATCTGAGCTCAAAGCTATAGAGGAGCTCAAGGAAATCAATATCGACCCAGAAACACCTTCAAGAGTTGTAAAAGTTGGGAAAAATCTTAGAGTTGAAAGGAAGAAGGAGCTGGTCAAATTCTTGAGGAAGAACCTGGATGTCTTCACCTTCTCACATGAAGATAAGGTGGGAATAAGTTCGAGTATAATCATGAATACTTTGAACTTGGACAATAATGTGCTTGCAAAGTCCCAAAAACGAAGGCTTTTGGGGAAAGTATCGTCGGAAGCATTGGAAGAAGAAGTAGCTTGCCTAATTAAATGTGGATTTATCAAGGAAGCAAAATACCCGATCTCAGTTGCTAGCCTCGTTTTGGTCCCGAAGCCAAATGGGAAGTGGAGAACCTGCATTGATTTCTCTTATCTCAACAAGGCTTGTCCTAAGGACTGTTTCACATTACCTAGAATTGATCAGTTGGTAGAAGCCACAGCCGATCACAAGCTTATGTCTTTCATGGATGCATATTTTGGATATAACGAGATCGCGATGAACCCTGGAAACCAAGAGCATACCAACTTCATGACTGAGCATAACGTATACTCCTACAAAGTTATGCCAATCGGGCTGACGAATGTTGGTGCTACGTACCAGTGATTAGTCAACAAAATGTTCGCTAACCAGATCGGGAGAAACATGGAGGTGTATGTCGATGATATGCTTGTTCTTGACGGTAAGAACTCGTCAATTATGTTAGATCAAGAACTTTGTGAGTTGTAAAAGAAATAGATTCAAATCAAATGAACTTCAAGCAAACTTTCTTATGATTTCCAGAACACAAAATGTAAATGCTGAAATTTTAGAATTGAAAATAGAGAGAATGCTTCTATTCGTCAAGAATCCTTGGTTGCAATACCCAATTTTTTGACCCCCTTCTTAGGTGAAGGAAGGTCCCTTTTATAGGTGAGCACTATTTTCTCCATATACATGGCAGTCTTGAAGGGACAAAAAGACTCATCTGCAGGACATAGGTGATCGTGGAGCATATGGTACTGGTGCTGGAGGAGTAGTGGTCAGGTCGAGTGTATCTCAGATGTCAGTAGGTAATACCCAGCCTTTGTACTACTCCGTACCACCAATATCTGTATGGTACAGATGTCTGGAACATGGTAGTAAAGGTTTCACCACGTACTATCTTTGTACTGCCACTACTTGTTTGGCGTGGGTACTCAGTTCATACTCTATGCTCTTCTAGACACGTACGTACCTAGCCTGACATACTCCACGCTTCAGCATTCCCCTCCTCTGTTACTTTGGGCCAGTTTGGCCTTGTCTTAGTATCTCCTAACATGGTGGAACGAGGCTCAAGTAACGTGCCATGCGAGATGCCACGGGACACGAGGTTGTGGCGAGTGTGCAAGGCAATGCGGCTTCGTGATGCACTAGGATGCATGAGGCACTTGTGGGCTTATGAGTGTGCGAGGCGGGGTGCACCAGGGGTGACAGCCTTGCAAGGGCCTCGCGTGGGGCGAGACGGGGCAGATCCGCGAAGGCCTCGCGTGAGGCAATAGGCGGGCGAAGCGAGGTGCACCAGGGGTCATGGCCTCGCAAGAGCCTCATGTGGGGTGAGACAGGGCAGAACTACGAAGGTCTCGTGTAAGGCAGCAGGTGGGCAAGGCGAGGTGCACCAGGGGTCACGACCTCGTAAGGGCCTAGCGTGGGGAGAGACAAGGAAAATCCGCGAAGGCCTCACATGAGGTAGCAGGTGGGAGAGGCGAGGTGCACTAGAGGTTATGGCCTTACAAGGGCCTCGCGTGGGGTGAGACGGGGCAGATCTGCAAAGGCCTTAAGTGAGGTAGCAGGCGGGCGAGGTGCACCAGGGGTCACAGCTTCGTAAGGGCCTCACATGGGGCGAGACGGGGAAGATTTGCGAAGGCCTTGCGTGAGCCAACAGGCGGGCGAGGCGAGGTGCACCAGGGGTGACGGCCTCATAAGGGCCTCACGTGGGGCGAGACGGGGCATAAATACGAAGGCCTTGTGTGAGGCAGCAAGCGGGCAAGGGGAGGTGCATCAGAGGTCACGACCTTGTAAGGGCCTCGCGTGGGGCAAGGTGAGGTGCACCAGGGATTATGGACTTACAAGGGCCTCACGTGGGGTGAGCAGGTGTAGATCCGGAAAGGCCTTGCGTGAGGCAGCAGACGAGCAAGGCGAGGTGCACCAGGGGTCATAGCCTCGTAAGGGCCTCGCGTGGGGCGAGACGGGGAAGATCCACGAAGGCCTCGCTTGAGCCAATAGGCGGGCGAGGCGAGGTGCACTAGGGGTGACGGCCTCGTAAGGGCCTCATGTGGGGAGAGACGGGGCAGAACTGCGAAGGCCTCGTGTGAGGAAGCAGGCGGGCAAGGCGAGGTGCACCAGGGGTCACGGCCTCGTAAGGGCCTCGCGTGGGGAGAGACAGGGTAGATCCACGAAGGCCTCACGTGAGGCAGCAGGCGGGTGAGGCGAGGTGCACCAGGGGTCACGGCCTCGCATGGGGCAAGATGGGGCAGATCCACGAAGGCCTCGCATGAGGCATTAGGTGGGGGAGGAGAGGTGCACCAGGGGTCACGGCCTCGCGCAGGGCGAGACGGGGCAGCTTCGTGATGGCCTCGCATGAGGCATGTGTCTTGCGTGGGGTGAGATACGAGGTTGCTTGGTGTGCCCGAGGTTACCAGGGGAAAGCCTCACCTTTTCTCTTCGAGTGTTGATTGTAGCCCTCTCACAATCATGTCCAATTTTTGCATTCACACTTGGCCCCCAATCTACGAGAGGGTCTTCAGTCTCTCTGGTAGACTCCAAGGTGCGATGTTTTTGGGATGCCCGCAAGGTATTAGCTTGCTTCTTCATTTTAGCATTATAGAGAAACACACTTTGGAGTTGAGGACTATTATGAGATTTTGAGAGTGAATGTGAGCCTATCATTATGCTCCGTGGATCCTAAGGCGAGTGCCAAGCCTCCTTCTTGACCATTGATCAAGCATTAGATTCAACGGCTAAGATGAGTTTGTGGTTCTTATAAATAGACCTTCATCTCAAACATAATATATACACTTTCTCTTCTTAGCTTGGTGGTATTTGTGTCTTCACATCCTCCAAGAGGTAAGGGGTTCCATTCCTCACAGAGTCATTTTGGCTTTATTTCCTCTTTATTATTTAAATTCCTTTCTTCTATGTAAACGTCTATATAGGTGCTAGGAGACTAAAACACCTTTCTCCTTTATTTTTGCAGACACATAATTTTGACCCTTTGCATTCCTTCGACTACAACGGTGCTTTCGACCCTTTGCATTCCTTCGACTGCGACGGTGCTTTCGACCCTTTGCATTCCTTTGACCGCGATGATGCTTTCAACCCTTTGCATTCCTCCGACCGCAACGACGCTCAATTTTACCCGTTCAAGGTATACTTTCTTCCTTTCTTATTTTCAACGGGTTTAAATTAGCATTACTCGGTATGAGTTGTCTTGGCCAAAGCTCCTCATGAGCTAACCCACTTACATGCCCTCGCTTGCACATATACCCGTCCTTGTACCTCGTAGTTGGTCATTTTGAGCACTTGTGTCTGGAGGTTTTGAGCATATTCCTTTGTATTTTGTAGCACCTTTTCCACCTACACTAGCACCCATATTACCAACAAGGCGAGGTTTCATGGCATGTAGGGGGTCGTCTAGCGTTCCTCTAGGGGTCGAGTTTGTAGACTTATCTTCAGACTCAGGGTCCCCCGAGAACAACCCTTACAAAGATTATGACAACTTGAGGAGGGCTCGTATATGTCACCTTGAGCACATGGCCGAGCTTAGGCATAAAATCTGGGTGGTGGAGAGCGAGATAGATTCAGTTTTGAGGGGTGATGGAGTCCCTTTCCCCTTTGACCTTAGTGACCACATTGCAAAACTTAGAGTGAGCCTTTTTGATCTACAAATGGAGTTGGAGTTCATGGAGGGAAGCCTCCCTCCTGAACCTCCTGCCTCGTTCTCCCCCTATAGTAGCCATGAGGTCACCCCGGGTTCCCCTCAACCCTTGTCTTCGATCCACCCGTGTTCGATGCTTCCACACTCAATGCCTCGGTGGAAAACTCTCGCTAGATAGAAAAAAGGGAGGGTAAAGTGCCTTGTTTCAACCTCACCTTTTCCTTGGGTTTTGCAGATATGTCAAAGAGAATGCGACGACAGGTGGCTCCCGAGAGGCCAGATTTTGGTCCTCTATTGGCATCTACTATCGTGTCCAACGTGTCAGAAAGCTGATTGCTAGAATTATCTGAAAAATATCATATTGGTAGAGAGTACAAGCTATACGTACCCTCCAACAAGTTCCGGGCCGATAATCCCCCACAGGGCTACGTGGTCATGAGTGAGCACATCCTGAAGGCGGGTGGGACCATTCCCTTACACCCGTTTTTCATCATGGTCCTCAACAACTTCAACCTTGCTCCGCTCCAGCTGGCACCTAACAGCTGGATGACTTTTAGCTGCCTTTAATATGGCATTTGTGGAGCTTAACGTTCGTGCTCTTACGATCCAAGAGGTGGATTTTATGTACAACCTTATGCCCACCCCTAAATCCAAAGGCTTAAACTTCCTGCAAAAAGCCAATTCTCAGGTCTCCCTGATAGAGGGTTCCGTGTCCAGTCTGGGTTCCTAGAAGCAAGATTTTTTCTTTGTGAAAGGTCCCCTTTCTGTCCGTGAACATTTTCGCTCATCCCCAAGTAAGTACTTCAAGCCTTTCCCTTTTACATTGAATTTGCTATTTTGGAACTTATACTTATATTAATAAATGAGTTGATTGTTCAGAGAGCTTCAGTATCCCCGATAATCCTGAGTCGAAGGCAGCACCAGTAGACATCATTCTCGATGTCGACCTTGAAAAAAAAATGGTCCCCCGTCTCTTCACTGTGGAAAACCTTAACCGCTATGGTTTATTCGGGGTTTTGGATCCCGACCTGTTGTGGCATATTTCTGAGCGAAAGAAGAAGGTGACTCTAGCCGAGCCCCACTCGGATAGGGGTGATTTGAATGGGTGCCTGGGGAGGTTTCCCCAGAATCTAGGCATCCAGCCCGGTCATCTATATCCCCCAAGCGGTGCCCTCCTTTTGTCCCCCCCCCCCCCCCGGACCGCAATACGACCTCTCACTCCCGCAGTCCACATACCATGCCAGGGTGCTTCGTTGTGCCTTTTTCCGAAGACTATGATAATCTTCCTTATGCTCCCACTGATCATGGCCCTTCAAGGCCCTCTTATTCCGATGTTCCCGCGCCTCCGTCTCCCTCGATGAGTGGGTCATCTGTCCCTGCTCACCCAGGCGCCCTTGATTTGGAGAGGACATCCTGGGTGGGTCACATGGCAGCCCCTAACGTGCAAAGGTATACCTTAGTCGCCGAGGGTAATCCGGAGATCGAGTGGAAAAGTCTCGGGAATTTTACTATGGAGGAGCTTGGGGAGACTTTTGTGCACTCCACCACTTAGGTGAGTTCATGCATCTTACATTTGTCTTTCTTTTTCTTTTTTCTTGTTTTGGGTTCTTTGTTTGCTCACTTTTTTTTCTTTTTGCTTCCTTGCAGGTGTAACGCCCTAAACTCCAGGGACCGTTACGATGTGCCTTGTAAACAGTGCTAAACTCGCTAATCGAGTCATTTGGACAAAATCGTGTAACTAAGTATGATTAGCGGTTTAGGGATTAAAATTTTTGGTTAAGATATAACGTTTCATTTGAACGTTTATTATATACATTGGGATCCCAAAAATATAACTTAGATGTCTATTACAAGAAAATATTTACAACCAACCGATCTAGGCAGCAAAACAGGGTTTAACCCTAGTTCCCCTTCAAACCTTGGTCGTGGTGATCGAGCAGCTGCATATGTACACATCATCACCTAAGCTCTCCAACTCAAGGATGGTCCAGCTTTCTTTTGCCTTTACTTGCACCACATAGCACCCGTGAGACGAAGCCCATCAAGACAACTTAATATGCTCATGAACAGTAATAACATGTCATCAAATCATAAGGCACATGCCTAGCAGATATAGCCCTATTCAAGCAGGCAAATGAGTCCACGTAATGTTGAGTATAACACATCAACCAATGATCATAATAATCATCCAGGGCTTTTAGCCCAAAATAGAAGGGTGACAGTTGTAACAGTCACTAAGGTGGACTGCGTTCCCAATAGCCATGTGACGATAGGGTCACTGGGGCTTTATAGATAAGTGAACCTCTCACTAGCTTAAACAGTATAGGTGCGTGATGACTAGTAACCAACATAACCTTTGTAACGACCCAAATTAGCTAATAAGGCTTAAGGGCCTTGATTAGCGTGCCGGGAGGGCATGTTGGGATTTATGTGTGATTTTAATGACTTAAATGCATGGTTATGATTTAAAGCATGTTTTATGACTATTTGTTTATCTGAGATGCATGACTATGTATATTAGTATGCATGTAGGCCCGGATCGTGTTAGAAGGGCATAATTGTAATTTTGGCCATGATTGGGCATAACTGTATTGATATGTGATGATTGTTGAGACCACAGTGGTATGTGGGTGTATCAGTGATTTGTGACTCGAGGCGATCCCAGTGAGCAGGCTAGCGGATAGTCATGACGGGAATTTATACCCGGCTCGGGGCGAGCCTGCGGGTATGAACAGGAATTCAGAGAATAGATTGAGATTTATTTTGATGATGGGGGTTACTTATTTGGTGGTTTATCAGGTGTTGGAAGGCAACGGGAAAATATTAGAGACACTTGAGGATTAGCGGGAATTGGGTAAAATGACTAAAATGGCCCTATTTGGACAAAAGGATTTAGAGTTAATAGGAAGGGCATTTTGGTCATTTGGCTTTTAAAGATAGGTTTTTATAAGGCTTTATATGGTGAGTGGGATTGTTAGAGAGTGAGAATGCTGAAGGAAGAAAGAAAAGAAAAGAAAAGGGAGAAAACAGAGGGGGTTTTCCAAAGGATCGGTTTGTGCATTTTGCACCATTCCTCTCCATTTTTCTTGGAGCAAAGCTTAGTGGAGAGCAAGGATAGGCTGAGCATCAAGGATCTTGGGTTAGACTTGAAGATTTGGCAAGAACACATCAATGTTTGAGGTAAGTTTTTAGAGTTTTCAGTTTTGGGTTTTGACTGGTTTGGGCTGTGTATCTAAGCTGGATTGATGGGAATCTTAGGGGATTTCTGGGCAAGCTTTGAGGGAGAGCAAGCTAAGGAGGCCTAGGGTTGAATTAAGGTCAAAATTTGCAGCAATGGTATGATTTCTAAGTCCTTAACTTTGTTGTTTGGCTGAATTTCTGAGTTTAGGGTTGATCATGGTGGATTTTGAGATTTGGGATAAATGTTCTTGGGATTTGAGGATTTGGGATGCTTGGGATGAATGGAGAGTGTTCATAAGCTTGATTTTGAGTTTGGTAAAGATTTGGGGAAGTTTGGGTTGAGATTGGTTGAAAGAAATCGCTGAAATGCCATTTTGGGTTTTCTGGGCTGCAACTAGCGCTACAGCGCTAGTCAGTGGGTGCTGTAGCGCTAGCCCCTGTTTTGGGGGGTGTTGTTCTGCTTGTAGCACTACAGTGCCCTCTTTAGAGCGCTGTAGTGCTGCACTGTTCACAGAGGTGAATTTTTGGGTTTTTGATGAGGGATTTTGACCTAGGGTTCGGGGCTCGATTCCGCCACTTTGTTTTGGTGATTTAGGACTTCCCGGGGGCTCGGGATTGGTCCCGAGGCTAGGTATTCGGACTTGGGGTTCGGTGTTGACTTTGACCTATGTTTGTGCCTAGGTGTGCGCTAAGGCTCGAGTGGGATCGTGCTCAAGGAGTCAGGTGATCTAAGCTATTGAATGGACAGGTAAGAAAACTATAACACCCGTAGGATAGGGCATGGGCCCATAGTGTGATTGCGGGGCACGACCCTATATTGCATGCTGCATGATGAGATGATTGCCGGGCATGGCCCTATATTGCATTACATGTTAGGGTGCAGATTTAAATAAATTGGCATTTGTTTGAATGTTGCTTGATTTATGCTATATATGATTATAATGAAATGAACGGCAAGGGCCGAATGCAGCGTAGGCCGGGTACGGCAGCGAAGCCGGAAGTAACACTTAGCACATGGGATGCTTATATTCAGGGCAGGGCCCGGTGGATACATGTGATATCCCTACGGTGAGGACCGAGACCCCAGGCTTCGGTAAGGCTTCTGGGGCGGCATGGCCGTGTTTGCTTAGTCTAATGGTTGACTTGTTTATCTGTGGATTATCTGATATGATAAACTGTATATTTTGCATATGTTATGTTCTGCATGAGTTTTCTTGCCGGGCTTCGGCTCACGGGTGCTCTGTGTTGCAGGTATGGGCAATGACCGAGTCAACCAACCATGAGTACGGAGAGCGTGAAGCGGCGCGTACATGTTTGGCCTGCCCGACTGCTTTGGTTGGGGGTTTATTCGAAAATGGCTGTAATAATCTATGATTTTAGAACTGATCAACTGTAAACTTATTTCAAGATGTAAATAGCTTTCAAACTTTATTTTGGGATCCCAAATGTTTATTACTAGAAGTTTTTATTGAAACAACGCATTTTTAAAGATTACAGCCTTAACTTTTAATTAGTCACACTTTCGTTTCAAAACCTCGGTTAGCGAGTTAATTGCACAAAGTTTTCTTTTAAAACTCACTTGGTAACGACTCTAAGGAAGTAGGGCGTTACAACCTTCCTCATGACCATAGAGTCATAACCATGGAACATTGTTCCCTAGCCATGTGACAAGCAGTCACCTAGGCCTTAGGCCCTGGCTCTGAGTAACTAGCTTAGACTAGTCAAGCGTATATAAGATTCATTGACCTTAGGGTCGGTCCAGCATTAATTCCTTAGGGTCATTCAATGCTGATATCGATTAGATCTAATCTTTTAATCGGCCCTGCGTTCATGACGCTATGCCGTTCTCGGCTCTTAGGTCTGTGATACTCGACCAGTGCCAACCCTGACTAGTCAGTGCCATACACAAGTAAGCAATGCTACCAAACATATATCATATGTCAAATATCCAAATACAAGGCATTCAACATGCTTACTTAACAATTGCTAGTATAATTAGGACCATGCATAAACATAGAGGCTCAAGCTTTGAACAATCCCATATTCAATATTCATAGCATGCCCTAATCATATGTTTCTCGTGCAACACATGCATCACATTCAATTACTTGACATGCCTTAACAATAACCATGCATGTCACATTTAATCATCCAACATGCATTAATAATAACCATGCATGTCATATATACATAGGGTGCAGTTTTCTTACCTTTGGTCCAAGCACAGGTTACCAATAAACGAGCCACAAGCACGATCCCGATTCCAAGCCTCTAGTGATAACCTAGTCACAACCACAAATGGTGATCCAATGAGTTCAAGCTCTAAAACCAATCCCGGAACCAAAACCTAGCCTCCAAGACATCAAACCCCACCAATCCGGGTAGTAGGAATGATCCTGAGGCCTAAAACCATGTTCCCGAGGTCAAAAAACCCAAACGGACTCAACACCCTGCCTGAGCCGCGGCCCCCAGCCATCCCAGGAGCAAGGGCCGCGACCCCCAACCCAAAACCAGCCATAACCCTGATTTTAACCTTTTAAAATCTCCTAAAAACATACCTAAACACCTCCAAACTCAAAAATCAAAGTTCCCAAACATTCCCATGATCCAAAACCCATAAAACCCAAGCTTCAATTCACTCAAAAACTCATCAAAACACAAAGTCCAATTCAAGCTTAAAAACTTTTCAAAACTTAAAACTTGAATTACCTCCAATTAAGTTGTTTCCAACTAAATCCTCCGGCTAATAAGCTTCTAATCTTCCCTAGGATCGCTATGCCTTGATCCTCGCTTGAATCTGAGTCCTAGAACTCAAGTTACCTTCGATAATACGATCAGGAGACGAAAATGGAACTTAGAGGGAGAGAGAACGTACAGAACGTTCTTTTTATTCTTTTAAAAGGTTACTTCAAGCTTAAGTAGTCTCAACCAAATCCTAACGCTCGGGGTCCTGAAAACACTCCCGGGGACAAAATAGTCAAAACCTCCAGAATTTCCCCCTGATCTTACTAACTCCTAATTTATCATCAAATATTTACTCTCATTACCCAATAACCCGGTAATGCTCTAAATACCCCTTGACTCACTCCGAGTTAAGAATAAATCCCGTTGTGATTTTCCCACTAGCTTACCTCCTAGGATCGTCTTGTCCTGAGTAACCCTGGCATAATCAAATAATAATATAGCACCACACACATATCACATACATGCCAAATATGCCTGAAATGGCCAAAATATGAAAATCACCCAATTACTCATAAATGATTTCACATGCATATTTAATACACCTAAACATGCATATTATAATTTAATAACACAATAAATCAATTATGGCCCTCCCGGCCTCCTAATCAAGGTCCTAAACCTTATTAGGAAATTTTGGGCATTACAGCAGGCCTTTCTGGTGGCTCAACACTTCCCAGACTCGGCACAGGACCTCTCTTCATCGAACGATGAAAGGGACCGTCTAGCGGTCAAATTTCAGGAGCTCGAGGGATAGTTTACTCACATTAAGCTTAAGCTGGAGAAGGCCTTGGTGAAGGCCTCTTCGTCATCAAAAAAGAGGAGGAGAGCGAAAGCCAAGGCCGTGATGTTGCAGGAGAGGGTCACCGTCCTAGAAGCTAATTTGGGGAGAGCGGAAGCCAAGGCTGCGATGTTGCAGGAGAGGGTCACTCTCCTGGAGGCTAATTTGGCTGAAGTCGAGTACAAGTCCATAGAGAGTACCCTCTATGGAATGTGGAGGCAGAATCCTAGCTTCGATTTCTCCTCCTTTGGTTACCATGTCGTTGCCAAGGTGGTTGAATGGAATGCTCGTGGCGGGAGGCCCTGAGATTTTGCTTCTACAACTTTTACCTTTTAATTTGATTTGGTTGTATGCTCATTTGAACCTCATTTTTTTGGGAACTATTTTAAGTCCTGTTGTGGCTGATGCCAATTTATCTTCCAATGTTATCGTAACTTTATTTTCTTTTATATATATGATCATTTGTTTTTGCTTCTTTATGCTTGAGGTCCTTTTGAGCCCACCCCTGTATATGGGAGCAGAATGGGTTCGATAGGTCTCTCTTTTTCCTAATAACTCATCGATTTTTTATTTGGACCTGTAGTGATGATCTGTTTGGTGCACCTTAGTTGTATTTGTAAGGATATGTTGACCCTTTGGGTTCTAGCCATCCTTTTATATATTTTTGCGCGTGCTTGTTATTTCTTGCAAGAAGCGTCCTTCTCGTCATTATGTGTAGTACTACTTTTGCTAGGTTCTCTTTTAGGGCCCTTTGAGGCTAGATGACTTGGTGGCTGCTCTAGGCTTATTGGTGGATGCTCTTCCTGAGGCCTATCCTCCCGTGGAGGTATCGACCCTTATTAGGAAGCTCTTCTTGTAGGACCTTTTGACCCTCTCGATGTTCATAAGGGTAGTTAATCCTCGTTAACTCAAGGCCCTTATTTACAAGGTTTTTTTTAGGATCCCCTATTTTTTTTATATAAGGGTCTCTTTTAGGACCCTTTTTGGCTATATACTCTTCCCCCAAGTGGTTGGCGAGATTTACCTCGTCGGGCACTTTGATCATTTTGCTCATGCACTTTGATAATTATTGGAAATGAGAGTTAGATAATGTGATCATTTCTCTCATACACGAGAGTTATTACTACATATTCATTTGGTGCCAAAGAGAAACATATTCATTAGAAATGAGTAGGGTACATAGCTACCTATGGCGACCTTGTTCTTACTACATATCAAGGGGTCTAAGTTAGCACGCTACTTCATAGTTATTACACTTAAACTTGCATGTTAGACAAAGCAATAATATTCTTGTCTCAGACATGGAAGTCTTACTGATAATATTTTTTTAGGCGCTCTGCGTTCCACGCTCTGGGTACCATGGTATCATCCAAACGTGCCTGCTTGTACGTGCTAGGGGGCACCACCTGGGAAACTTGGCAGGGCCCTTCCCAGTTTGCCCCTAGTAAACCCACGCTCGGGTCACGAGTATTTGGCAGAACTTTTCTTAACACGAGGTCTCTGATCCTGAACATCCTCTCTTGCACCCTTGAGTTATAGTATCTTGCGGCCCGTTGCTGGTATGTTGCCAACCTCAGTTGGGCCCTTTCTCTTCTCGCCTCCAACAAGGCCAATGTAACGACCCAAAATCGCTAATAAGGCTTAAGGGCCTTGATTAGTGTGCCAGGAGGGCATTAATGGATTAATTGTGATTTAATTGTGTAATTATATGTTTAGTAATGTTTTTTTTATGATAATATGAAATAAATATGTGATATATGTGAGAACCACATTATCATGTGGGCAGGTTCGCAGAGCACGACTCGAGACGATCCTAGGGTCAGATAGCGGGAAAAGTCACAACGGGACTTAAGATATGACTTTGGACAAGTCAGGGGTATTTTAGGTATTGGGTAGCGATTTAGACTATCGGGTCATGAAAATAAATATATGGAGATATATTTGAGGTTAGGATGTCTAGGGGGGAATATTGGGGGATTTTACCGTTTTAGCCTCGGGGACGGTTCCGGCACCCCGAGCCTTGGGATTAACTTAACGAGTAAGACAAACCTAGGAAGCCTTTAGAAAGAATTAGACCGACATTATCTTCTTCTCAGCTGGTTTCTCTCTCTCATTCTCAAGGGAAGAAACATTCAAAGGGAAATTGGGAAATTAGAGCTGAAGAATTGCTGGGAAGTTAAAGGAATTCAGGAGCAACTTTGAGGATTAGCTCAGTGGACAATCAAGGGTTAAACCAGGGTTAAGGTAAGCATTTAATCTTCTTTTCTGTGGTTGGGAATTCTGAGTTTTGGTTGGGTTTTGAGGCAAATATGGTTTTTGATGTCTTAAGACAGAATTAAGGAGGGAAGCTTTGGAATTTGCTAGGTTTTGGCTTGGTGAAGTGGTTCAGCAGAAGAGGTAAGTTTCAATCCATGATTTAAAGGTTTTAATTTGGATTTGAATGGCTGGTTTGGGTGTTTATAGCTTTTGAGTTTCCGAAATTGGAAAGAGGAGATTATTGTATGTTAGGCTGAGTTTTATGTGGAATTATGTGGTTTAAGTCATGCTAAAGGAGTTGGGATTAATTGGTTATGAGTTGGGGAGCTTTGGGATGGTTTAAGGTGAGGTTTCAAGCTTAGAAATGATGGGTTTTCTGGGCACGAAGGGAAGGGCTGCGGCTCTGTTCTAGAGCGCTGCGGCCCTAGGTTGAAGAAAGGCCAAGGAGGCTCGGCCAAGGGTGGGCGCCGTGGCGCCCAAAGCAAGGGCCGCAACGCGTGTCTTTGTTCAGGTTGGCCTTGGTTCTGTTTTAAGGCTAAGGCCGCGGCTAAGCTTTAAGGGCCGCAGCCCTTGGTTGTGCACATGAACTTTTGAGGGTTTTAGGCATGGGAATGTGGTCTAGTTTGCTCGGGATTGGTTTCACCACCGTGCTTGGTGGAATTCGGATTCCCGGGAGTTAGTTTTGTAACCGGAAACCTATATTTGAATATTAATGGAACCCTATACTTTGTTTGTGACTAGGTGATAAAGGCTTAGGCTCGGGAACGGATCGTGCTTGAGGGGCGTTGCTCATAAGCAATACTTGTACAGACTAAAGGTAAGAAAACTGCACCTGGTTGAATATATGTGACGGGACTAAGGGCTCCCTATTGTAATTTCTTGAAATGATGGTATTATGCCATGCAAGCTATTTAGTGAACCAACGGCCTAAGGGTGCCAAGGGTTACACTAGCGCGCAGGGCGCGGCTCGGCCACTGGTAGCCGAGGATAGCCTATTATGGACTGAGCTCGGTTTAAGCGGGCCGGAGTCAGTGGGTTAAACAGAGGGTGCGGCCTAAGTCGTTGGCATTGAACATTATGTGATATGAGTGTAATATGTGATTGATTGTATCTTGAATCTAAATATATGTGATGAGTGTTTATTGTGAATTATTTTATGGGAGTACATGCGTAATGAATTAACTATCTTTTATCATTGATTGTGTTGTATATGATGTTTTCTTGCTGGGCCTTGGCTCACGGGTGCTACGTGGTGCAGGTAGAGGCAAAGGTAAATTGGATCAGCCCTTATTGGAGAGCTCAGCGAGTGGAATGTACATAGCCAGTTGCTCAGCCACCACGGTTGAGGTTTAGGTAGGGACGTGAGACCCAAAGACTGTCTATTTTGCCTTAATATGGCTAATGATCACTCATGTACTTTTGGGAGTCTGTAAACTTACTTTAACTTTGTTTTCTTATGGGATCCCGTGTATGTAATAGTTTAATTATATAAAATGAGTCTTTTGAGACCAAAACCTTTTTAACCCTAGCTCTTACATGTTTAATGACACGTTTTTAAAATAATGACTTGATTAGCAAGTCTTGCACCTTTATATGTACACAGTGTAGCTGTCCTAGCTATCCAGGGCGTTACAGCCAAATTTTCAGCCAATGTTGCGTGGTTATCATGATCTTTGTATGCTTGTATACGGAAGGAGTTGACTTTCATTTCTACTGGAAGAACAGCCTCGCGCCCAAAGGCTAAGGCGAAAGGCATTTCGCCAGTGGTGGAACGGGGGGTGGTCTTGTAGGCCCAAAGCACATTAGGCAGTTCTTCGACCCAAGCTCCTTTCAACTTCTCCAATATTTTTTTCAGATTCCTTTTTAGGATCTTGTTGATGGTCTCCAGCTTTTCGTTGGCTTGCGAGTGTACTACAGTGGAGAAACTCCTCTTGATCCCCCTTTCTCTGCAATATTCGTCGAATAACCCCCCTTCAAACTAGGTCCCGTTGTTAGAGATTATCTTGTAGGGTACTCCATATCTATAGACGATGAACTTGTTGATGAAGGTGGTGATTTGCTTAGTCGTTATATTGACTAGCGGCTCTACTTTAACCCATTTAGTGAAGTAATCGACTGCTACTACCGCGTACTTCGCTCCTCCCCTTCATGTTGGTAATGCGCCAACCAAGTCAATCCCCCACACAGCAAAGGGCCACTGAATGGTCATGCTCACCAGCTCATATGGTGACTATCTAGGGTAATTCGCATGTCGTTGGCATTTGTCACATCTTCTCGCGAAATCGCTCGCGTCCTTTTCCATGGTAGGACAATAATACCCCTGTCGTATGGCCTTTTTTGTCGTGGATTGCCCCCAGCATTATTTCCACACTCTCCTTCGAGTATCTCTTGGAGAACCTTCAAAGCCTCCCCCTTGTCTATACACCATAGGAGTGGGGTGGAGAAGCCTCTTTTATACAAAACTCCATCTACTAAGGTTTATTGGGCAGCTTTGTAAATCTTCTTACAGGTGTCTTTTTTGTCCAAAGGCAATGTTCCATCACTTAAGTACCTTGAGATGGGTGTGGACCATGACTCCTTGGGAGTATTGACCATGTGAACCTCCTCTTCTGCTATGCTTGGCTTGGAGAGGTATTTGACAGGGATGGACTCAAGCGTGTCTTCGTCTCGAGTAGAGGCGAGTTTTGTGAGAGCATCAACATTCGTGTTTTGATCTCTTGGGATCTGTTCTATGGTGTATTTTTCAAACTGATCCAAATACCCTTTCACTTTGGCCAGGTATGCAGCCATTTTTGGGCCTCTAGCTTGATATTCGCCCTTCACCTTAAATACTACTAACTGTGAGTCACTACAGACATGCAAATGTATTACCTTCAGCTCCCTGGCTCGTCGCAGGCCAGCCAGTAGTGCTTCGTATTTTGCTTCGTTGTTGGAAGCTTCAAATATGAATCTTAATGAACAATACATCTTATGTCCCATCATTACTATGCCAGTGCTGACCCCTCCTTCTTTTGATGCCCCGTCCATATGGAGGCTCCATTCTTTAGGCTGCTTTTCCCTTCCACACGCTGGTTCATTCTCTTCTATTTCTCCCTCCTCATGAAGTCGGTAGGAAAGCTCAACTATAAAATCTGCAAGAACCTGCCCGTGGACCGAGGTCCTTGGGGTATAAATGATGTCAAACTGACTTAACTCAATTGATCATTTTAGCTACCGTCCTAAGGTCTCCAGTTTGTGAAAGACTTGACGCAAAGAGGTGTTGGTGAGCACTTCAATAGCATGAGCGTGAAAATAGGGCCTCAACTTTCGCTACCAAAGCATATGCTAACTTTTTTATTTCTGGGTACCGGGTTTCTGCGTCTACCAACTGACATAGTATTGTTGGTGCTTCTTTTCTCCTTTGACTAGGGCGGCGCTTATAGCATGCTCTGACACTGCTAAGTACAAGTACAATTTTTCTCCTTTTTCTTGCTTAGCCAAAATAGGCAGTTTTCCGAGGTGCTCCTTTAGCTTAGCGAAGGCTTCCTAACAATCTTCACCCCAAGCGAACTTCTTGTTCCCTTTTAGGATGTTGAAGAAAGGGAGGCATTTGTCAGTGGATCTGGAGATGAACCTATTGAGAGCTGCTACTCTCCCTATTAGGCATTGCACCTCCTTCTTGTTTCGTGGTGGGCTCATTTCCAATAACGCCTTGATTTTTTTAGGAATGGCCTCAATACATCGAGAATTCACCATAAAACCAAGGAACTTCCCTAGCGAAACCCCAAAGGTGCACTTGAGCGGGTTTAGCTTCATTCTGAATTTTTGGAGGGTGTCAAACATCTCACTAAGGTCGCTTGTGAGCTCTTCTGCCTTCTTTGTCTTTACTAACATATCATCTACATATACCTCCATATTTCTTCTTATCTGATTTGCAAACATTCTATTTACCAACCTTTGATAAGTAGCACCTGCATTCTTTAAACCAAAAGGCATCACCTTGTAGCAATATAGCCCTTTGTCTGTTATAAACGAAGTGTGCTCCTCACCGACCAGGTTCATGGGTATTTGATTGTACTCGGAATATGCATCCATAAAGCTGAGTAGCTTGTGCCCCACCATGGTGTCTACTAGCTGATCTATCCTAGGAAGCGGGAAGCTGTCCTTAGGGTAGGATATATTGAGGTTAGTAAAATTCACAAAAGCCCTCCACTTCCCATTGGGCTTCGGGACTAAAACTGGGCTGGATACCCATACCGGGTAGAATGCTTCTCGGATAAACCTAATTGCCTTTAACTTGTCAACTTCTTCTTTCAGAGCCGCACACCTTTCTGGATCTAGCGCCCTCCTTTTCTGCCTCATAGGTTTTGCTTTTGGGTCGATGTTCAAGTGATGACACATGATTGATGGACCTATCCCCACCATGTCCTCATGACTCCAGGCAAACACATCGAGGTTAACTTTTAGAAATTCTACCAGCTTTTCCTTCACGATATCCGGAAGGTTTCTCCCTACCTTCAACTTCCTCAATGGCTTAGTCATAACTGTGACCTCTTCCAACTACTCCACTGGCTTTGCCCTGGGTTCCTCCACAACCCGCGAGTCCAATTCGTGTGTGTTTGTGCTTCCTTGTACTACCATTGCCATAGGCACTGACGATTTTATGGCTATGCGGAGGGATGTGTTATCACATTCCCTCGCTTCCTTCTGCTCTCCTTTCATGCTCGCTATCCCCCAAGGAGTCGGGAATTTTATGACCAAGTGATATACTGAGGTTATCGCCTTCAATTCTCTTAAGGAGGGTCTTCCTAATACCGCATTGAAGGCCGAGGGGCAATCTGCCATGACAAAATTTGCCATTATGGTGATTTGTTTGGGTTGTTCTCCCATGGTGAGGGATAATTCAATTGCACCTATGGGTTGTATCGAATCTCCTTTAAATCCATACAGGGAGGTGTTGCAGGGCTTTAGGTGCTTGATGTTCAGTCCCATCTTCTCTAAAGCTGGGCGATACAAGATGACTACAGAGCTTCCAATGTCCACCAGGACCCGATGCTAGTGCCTGGCATCGTGTAATCATGCACGATGTGATGTTGTTGGAGAAATTCATCAAAAAATTATTGCCAAGACCTGATGGACCCTGGCCAGAGTCTTTTGAACCATTTGTACGCAGGTCCCTTTAATGTGACTGCAAAGTAGCGGCATTTGGCCCTGCTATTAATTCCTCTCAATTTCATCAGGTCGTTGAACGAGTCCAGATGGTATTTGGGATCTGTATTTTCATTATAAGGGGTCATGTGAGGCTCTTTGAAGTTGGCTGGGAGCCGGACGACTTGGATTTCCTTAATGAAGGGTGATTCGTAATCGAACTCGTCGTCAACAGCTTGCCCTCCAGATGCGGTAATTATCTTGCTCCGGAGGCTCCTCATTTCGGTGTCTAGATCTTGTCTCCTTTTGTTCAAGGAATCTCTCAAGGTGGATGGGTTAGCCTTTCCCTTCCCTTTGTCTTCCTGAGGAGCCATAGGAGGTGTGGTCCTCTTGTTCGTCCTCTTTTTGTTGAGTTCTTCCCTTAAGTCTGAGGGTGTTTTCCTTGATGTGACTTCGACTTTGTAACGCCCTAGTTCCTTAGAGTCGTTACCAAGTGAGTTTTAAACGGGCAATTAATTCACTTATCGAGGGTTTAGGTTAAAAGTGTAGCTAAACTGTAATAAAAGTTATATAATTTGAAAATGTATTCATTCATTGAAATTATAAAAGCGTTATACACTTGGGATCCCAAAATTACTGTTTAGAAATACTTACAACTCAAAAATATGACTAAAGTCGACTAAACGACGAAACCCTGATTATTACATAACAACTCCCAAAATATCGTTGGCCGTGGCAGCCAGGCAGGCCAAACATGTACACGTCGCTTCACGCTCTCCGTACTCATGGTTGGTCAACCTTTCCCTTGCCTTTACCTACACCATAGAGCACCCGTGAGCCAAAGCCCAGCAAGAAAACTCAACACAAGCAATCAACATATGCATATCTATCAATCAGCATATAACAAAGCTACCAAAAGGCTAAACATAAAGTGACCATGCCGTCCCAAGTGCATTACCAGGCCCTGGGTTCACGGTCTATTCCATGAGGATGACTCATGCATCCAAGAATGGTCTCAACCTAATGTCTTGCATTTCGTGTGCTTAACACCACTCCCGGCCCCTTTCTGTACTTGGCCTTGCACTCCACGTGCTTAATGACATTCCCGGCCCTTTGCCGTACTCGACTTCTTGTCGTTCTCGACCTTCGTCGTTTCCGGCCTTCGCCGTTCATTCACAAATAAGCATACATAGCATAATACCAATAACTACTTAAACATATACCAGACATAAACAATAGGGCTATGCCCTGCAATTCAATCACATAGGGTCGTGCCCTGCAATGCAAACTATAGGGCCATCCCTTGCTCTACGGGTACAACAGTTTTCTTACCTGTGTCCCAAGCTTCTTGAGCACCAAAATCCCGAGCACAGTACTCTAACCTGAGCCAATCCCGTTACTAACCAATTGATAATTGTACCCCAGAACCAATCCCGTGCTCTCGGTGCCTCCCGTTTCCCCACTCAAGGTGGAGAAAGCGTCCTCCGAGCCCCCTGAGCCAAAACCCTAAAAACACAAAGTCCCACATCCTAAAAATGGCCTAACGCCGCGGCACAACGCTATAGGGGCCGCGGAGCCTAGCAGGGCTCCCCTGTCCTAATTTAACCCAGCGCCGCGGCACGGAAGAACAAGGCCGTGATGCTCATACGCGAACCCAAAAAACTAGGTTTTTCCCAACATTTTTATCGAGCCAAGACTCATCCAAATCACTACCAAAGTACACCCAAGTCCCAATTCTACCTAAAACTTCAAATAAACAGTATAGCAACTTAAAAATACCAGCAACAAACTCAAACACTCAACCAAACTCAAAAATCACATAGTTGTTTGAAACTTCACAAAACTTAAACCACACTCCACAAAACTTAAACCACACCATAATATTTACTTCAGAAATCAATGGATTTCTTACCTCAAGTAGGAATTCGACCTAAGAAGCTTTCAAATCAAGTTCCAAGCTCAAATCCACAAATTCCTAAGCTAAAGCTTCACAAAAACTTCATCCCAAAGTCCACCAAGAAAATATACATTCAGCTCACCAAAACAACTCTTCCAACAGAAATCAACAAAGAATTGACTAGAAAACTTACCCTTGATCTTAACTAAGCTTTTGAACACTTGAATTCCTGGCCTAAGATCCTTCAAAATAAAGCCCTATGGTGAGAGAGAGAGAACTGAATGGAAGAGAGAGAGAGCTGAGAGAAATTTCTGTTCCTTTTCCTTTCTCAGCTTTTGCCTAAGTGCCTCTAGAACCACCAGCTCCCACTGAGTATATCCACTTGCCAAAATGACTGAATTTCCCCTTAAGTTAACCTAAGTCCTCAAATATCACCAAGGGTAGTTTAGTCATTTGACATATCCCACTAAATCCTCGAGTACACCTAAAAATCCACGTTAATCCTGGCATACTGAAATCATTACTAAATTACCACCAGATACTTAATAAATCTCAAACTCATATTATATACCCAAAATACCCCTAGACTCCTTCTGAACTGGGTATTTGACCCCGTTGTGACTTTTAAGCTAAACAGCTCCCTAGGATCGTTTCTGTAACGCCCTACTACCTTAGAGTCGTTACTAAGTGAGTTTAAAACAGAAATTGTGCATTTGATTGACTCAAAGTGGTTTCTAAAACCAAAAGTGTGATTAAACCAGAGTTTAAGGCTGTACTCTTTTTAAAATGTTTAACTTCATTGAAAGCGTTAAGTATAAAACATCTGGGATCCCAAAATAAGGTTTACAAAATGTTTACAACTCAAAAATAGATTTACACCAGGTTATCTTTCAAAAGAATGGATCAATACAGCCATTTACAAAATGCCCCCAACCAAAGCAGTCGGGCAGGCCGAACATGTACGCGCCGCCCCCACGCTCTCCATACTCATGGCCGGTTGACTGACTCCTTGCTTTTACCTGCCACACGGAGCACCCGTGAGCCGAAGCCCAGCAAGAAAACCCAAATAGCACATAACATATGCAAATAATATCACTGGCATAATTCACTGATAAATAGGAAATCATTAATTAAACAAGCACGGCCATGCCGCCCCAGAGGCCTTACCAAAGCTTGGGGTCTCGGTCATTACCGTAGGATAACCCATGTATCCCTTGGGTCCCACCCTGGCTATAGCATCCCATGTGCTGAGTGTTACTTCCAGCCCCGCTGCCGTACCCGGCCTACGCCGCTCTCGGCCTTAGCCGTTCATTCCATTACAATCACACATATAATACATTCAGAAATAACCATCCAAACATACAATAATTTATCTAAGATTACACATTCGCACACAATACAATCTAGGGCCGTGCCCTGCAATCACACAGTGGGCCTATGCCCTATTCTCGAGTGTTACGGTTTTCTTACCTGTATCCCTTGCTTTCCGATGCACCACGGTCACGAGCACGGTCCACTAGCACGAGCCTCCCCGAAATCCTAGTCACAACACACATAAAACACTTTTAATACTAACCAAGCCCAAAACCACTTCCCGGGACCAATCCCGTACTCCCGGGACCTCTAAAACCTTAAAACAACACCCCGGAGACATCCCCCGAACCCCCGGAGCTAAGGCCTAAAATTTCCAAAAAAGCTATCCTGAAAATGGCCTTGTGCCGCGGCACCCAGCAGTCAGGGACTCCACGCCGTGGCACACAAAAACCGTGCCGCGGCACGCCTTCGCAGCCCAGAATTCTGGGTTTTTCCTTCGCGTTTTCCCGAGCTTCAACCTCTCCAAATCACCCCAAACCAATACCTAAACCCCAAAACTCAAATCCAAACTTCATATGAACAATCTATCAACCTATAGACACTAGAATCAAGATCAAAACATCAACACACCCAAGATCCACACCTTTGATCTCCAATTCAACAACTCAAACCAAAACCCATGAAAATCTTAACTCAAGCATTAAATTCCTCAAATCAACACAGAAAACAAACTTAAACATGCATAAGATCCTTACCTCAAGAGTAGAATCCACCCTAAAAGTTTCCTTGATCTCCTCCCAAGCTCCCACTTCAGCCCCTTCTACACCTCTTCTTCTTTCTTCTTCTTGCCCTAGCCTTTCTCTCCTCTTCTTTTCCTTCTCTTCTAATTTTATCAAAGCCTCAAGTGACCCAATGCCCAAACCGTACACCCCATATACCCAGCTGAAACTTGTCTATTTGCCTTGCCAAAAGACCAATTTACCCCTTCCTAATAATCCCTCCTAACTAACCTTCAAGGGCACTTAAGTCTTTACACTTCTATTTCAATTCTATCACTTTTTATCTTAAAACTTGTTACCCAAAGCAGTTACTAACGGTTACCCAATAACCAATAACTAACCACTCATCCTCAACTCAACTTATAAGATTCCTGAAGTACCCCTAGGCTTCTCCCGAGCCGGGTACAACATCCCGTTGTGACTTTTAGACTAAATGGCTCACTAGGACCGTCTCGATGCGTGCATCCTGATAAAAACACCACCTCACATGGCACAACTCACATAGTACAATTATCACAGTTATGCCCTATCAGGCCAGATTACAATCATGCTCATTCTAAGACAATCAGGTCTACATGCATACTAATTCACATAGTTATGCATCTTAAATAATCAATTATTCATATAACGTGAATTAAATGATAATCATGCATAGAACTCAATAGAAACACACACCAAATCCCATCATGCCCTCCAGGCACACTACTCCAGGCCCTTAAGCCTTAATACTGAATTTGGGGTCATTACAGTTTCAGTTCGTGCATCACAAATATATCTCCACTCACACATGGTGTCAATCACAATATACACAAATATTGCATTTATGCCCTTAGTGGGCTAAAATTACAAACATGCCCCTAATAACCAAATGGGGCCCACATGCATATTTAACTCACCTAACACATGCATTTCTTATCATATACTTATCAAATTCACATATTAACACAATAAATAAATTATTGCCCTCCAGCCATGCTAATCAAGACCATAAGCCTTATCAGCAAATTTGGGACGCTACAACTATCCCCTCCTTACAGAAATTTTGTCCACGAAATTACCTGAATAACTCAGGATACCACTCCCGCATATCTGATTCAAGTTCCCACGTCGCCTCCTCTACCTTGTTGTTCCTCCACAGCATTTTCACCAAGGCGATGGTCTTGCTCCGCAAGACTTTATCTTTCTAGTCAAGAATCTGAACCGTCTTCTCCTCATAAGATAAATCCTTATCCAGCTCCAAGTTCTCATAACTCAGTATATGCGTAGAATCTGATACGTACTTCCGGAGCATGGACACGTGAAACACATCATGAACCCCTGATAAAGCTGGAGGCATTGCCAATCTATAAGCTACCTCTCCAACTCGTTCCAGAATCTCAAAGGGGCCAACAAACCTAGGGCTCAACTTGCCTCAAACACCAAACTGTTTCACTCCTCTCAAGGGAGAAACTCTTAGAAACACGTTATCATCGACTTGAAACTCTACGCTCATGCGTTTCAAGTCCGAGTAACTCTTCTGGCGACTCTGGGAAGCGAGCATTCGAGCTCTAAGCTTTTTAATCGCCTCATTGGTCCTCTGAACCATCTCAGGACCTAAGTTCCTTCTCTCACCCGTCTCATCCCAATGGATAGGTGATCTACACTTCCTCCCATATAACATCTCATATGGAGCCACTCCGATAGTCACCTAATAATTATTTTTGTATGCAAACTCAATCAATGGGAGATACTTTCTCCAAGATCCCACAATATCCAGCACACAGGCTCATAGCATATCCTCTAGTAACTGAATTGTCCTCTTAGACTGTCCATCCATCTGAGGATGATAAGCGATACTAAACCGTAACTGCATGTCCATAGCCTTCTGCAGACTCTCCCAACAGTTGGAGGTGAAGGGGGGGTCCCTGTCGAATACTATTGACCTCAGAACCCCATGAAGTCGAACAATTTCCTTCACATACAATTCAGCATATTGCTCCACAGTATAAGTCATCCTAAAAGGAAAGAAGTCAGCGGACTTGGTATACCTATCCACGACCACCCATACTGAATCATGTTGTCCCAGATTTTTCGACAAACCAACCATGAAGTCCATGGTAATATCTTCCCAGTTCCACTTTGGAATCCCTAGAGGCGGCAATAACCCTGCTGGCCTCTAATGTTCAGCCTTTACTTGCTAGCAAGTTAAGCACTTAGCAACATAGTCCACCACGTCCCTCTTCATTCTCGACCACCAATATAAGGTTCTCAGATCTTGGTACATCTTCGTCGAACCCGGATGCAAATAATAGGGAGTGGTATGAGACTCATCTAGTATCTCTCGCCGAATACCAACATCTGTCGGAACGCAAATCCGGCTAAGACACTATCTTTGCATTCTACTAATTGGGGATCCTCCCCCTGTGCCTCCCTGATCCTCTCAAGGAGCGTAGACTGAAGAGTGATGTTGGCTAACTGACCAACCACCAACTCTATACCTGCTCTGGTCATCTTCTCAGCTAACTTATCAGATATCTGCCTCGAACCAAACAATTGTCCTGAGCCCTTCCGACTCAATGCATCGGCCACTAGATTAGCCTTCCCATGATGTTATAGGATATCACAATCATAATCCTTTACCAATTCTAGCCAACATCGCTGGCGCATATTAAGATCCTTCTGAGTAAAGAAGTACTTCAATCTTTTATGATTTGTGTCTATTTCGCACTTCTCACCATATAAATAATGTGTCCAAACCTTAAGTGCAAATAACACCGCTACCAACTCTAGATCATGTGTGGGATATCTCTACTCATACTCCTTTAGCTGTCTCTATGCATAGGCTATCACCTTTCCGGCTTGCATCAGCACACACCCTAAACCATGTCTAGAAGCATCATAATAAACCATAAACTTCTCATTGTCTGACGACAGACTCAATACTGGAGCAGTGATCAGTCGCCGCTTTAATTCCTTGAAACTGTTATCACACCTATCTGTCCACACATATTTAGTCTTCTTTCTCGTCAATTCAGTCAACGGTGTGGCTATCCTGGAGAACCCCTCAACAAACCGTTGATAATACCCTACCAAACCTAGGAAGCTCTTAACTTCCGGTACACTGTTCGGTCTAGGCCAATCCCTCACTGCCTCAATCATACTTGGGTCAACCAGAATCCCCTCCTTCCAGACGATATGGCCCAGAAACGTGACTTGCGGTAGCCAAAACTCGTACTTGCTAAACTAAGCATATAACCTATGCTTTCTCAATCGCTGCAACACTAGGCATAAATGTTGCTCATGCTCTATTTCTGACTAAGAGTACACTAATATGTCGTCAATAAACACAATCACAAACTTGTCCAAATAGTCCTAGAAAACCCTATTCATCTTGTCCATAAAAGCTGCTAGGGTGTTGCTTAATCCAAAGGACATAACCAGGAATTCATAGTGTTTGTATCTCATGCAGAAAGCGGTCTTTGGTATGTCCTCCTCTTTAATCCTTAACTAATGGTAACCTGACCGAAGATCAATCTTAGAGAACACTGTCTTCCCTTGTAACTGGTCAAACAAGTCGTCGATCCTACGTAGCAGGTTGTTGTTCTTAATGGTCAACTTGTTCAACTCCCTGTAGTCAATACACATCCTAAGATATCCATCCTTCTTTTTGACGAACAACACTGGAGCACCCCATGGCGAGAAACTCGATCTGATGAACCCCAAATCCAGTAATTCTTACAACTGAATCTTCAATTCCTTCAACTCTGCCGAAGCCATTCTATAAGGTGTCCTAGAAACTAGCTTCGCCCCTGGCGCCAACTCTATAACAAACTCGATCTCCCGATATGGCGGCAACCCTGGCAAGTCTGCTGGAAATAGATCTGGAAACTCGCATACCAATCTGGTCTCACTCAATCCAACCAACACAACCCTAGAGGTATCCGCAATGTTCGCTAGGAATCCTATGCAACCTTCCTGCATCAGGTCTCTAGCCTTCAGTGCCGAAATCATAGGTACCCATGATCAACTAACTGTCCCCATAAATACAAAGGGTACCTCCCCTTCTTGTTCAAAATTCACCATCTTGCGCTTGCAGTCAATCGTCGCCCCATACTTCGATAACCAATCCATCCCTAGAATCATACTGAAGTCATCCATCGCTAACTCGATCAGATCTGCAGAAAACTCTCTATCATCTATCTATACTGGCAACACTCTAATCCATCTCCTAGAGACTACTAGTTCCCCAGTCGGCAACAAAGTCTGAAATCCCCTAGCATACAAATCACTAGGTATACACAGTTGATCTATCACTCTAGCATACACAAATGAATGAGTAGCTCCCGAATCAATCAATGTAGTAAAAGAAGAACCAGCACTAGAAATTTGACCTGTCGTGACCGAAGGGCTAGCCTCAGCCTCAGTCTGAGTCAAGGTGAATACTCTGGTAGGAGCGAGACTATCACTCTGCTTCGGCTCCTCTTTCCTGGCTTGTGGGCAGTCCTTCTTCAAATGGTTGACACTCCCACAAATAAAGCAGGCCCTGATCCTGCACTCTCCCTAATGTCGTCGTCTGCACTGAGGACATACTGGGAAACTCCTCCAGTAGTCATGTAATGACCCACTAATCTAGACTATTTGGACCATTAACGAAAATATACATAAAACTTACATTTTTACGAAAATACCATAATTTTATTGAGTAACTTGTAAAAATAAGAGTTACTTACAAATAAATAGAATACTAAGAAGGATTTGGGATCCCATTGTCTTTAAAAACAAAACATGATTTAAATGAAAAGAATTACATAAGAAAATGCGGAAAATACATATAAAACCATAAAAAATTAAAATGAGACTACATCCTCGAATCGAATAACGCTCGGCCCCTTGACTCCATTCACCATCGATACACATCCTCTAAGCGTCACGAATCTTTCCGCCTCTAAAGCTTATTACCTGCACATAAACATAAAGGAATGAGCCTAATGCCCAGCAAGGAAAAATCTAACACATAGTCATACACATCAATTTCATAATAACGTAAAGACATATCATAACACATAATACACTTATTATAATGGCCATTATTACTTGGGGTCCCACAGACTAAACAAGCTTATGCCCATGAGATTAGTGGGGTCCTACCAGCTAAATAGGCATATGCCCACAATCTTTTTGGGGTCTTGTTAGTCAAATAGGGCATAAGCCCAAGCCTACAACAAACACATGTATAACATATTCATAACATATCATAACATAACACATAAGATAACATAAACATAAACATATAGATTCTAGCCTATTTTCCTTACCAAAGTTACCGGGATATAATGGACTGAATTGGGACTTTTGGAACACTCCTAAAACCATATGAGAAAGAGTGAGTCTTAAGAAGAAGAAATGAAAATGAATAGGAAGACTAAACCATTAAAAGAAAATATGCTTACCACAACTTATGTGCTTAAGAACTTGGATTCCCTAACCAAAATAAGAATGAGGTTAGGAAACTGAGTAGAAGACTAAGAGAAAGAAAATAACATAATACAGAAATGAACTAGAGTTTTGGTTACCTCAAAGACTTGCAAGATCAATCTAACCACAACCGAAATACTAACGAACCTCACTTCCCAAAGTGTTTGATAAGCTTATGATGTTTAAGCTTATGATTTTCCCAAACCAGGTGTTTAAACTCTCACACTCACTTAACACTAGCAGCTTCTGAACTTAGAGTAAAAGGTGAAGAAATGGCTGGGTACTAGGTCCTATTTATAGAGTTTGGGAATGAAAGTATCTTGATTTTACTTGAATAAAAATAATGGCTTTTTAGGTGAAAATCATTTGAATAATCGTTCAGCAGAGGCTGAAGACTCGTTCAAAAGATGTTGGACTGTTGAAGGAGTTTGAATGGCTGAAAGGAAATGAATTCAAAAGAGTTTGAATTTATGCTGGAGGAGGCGATATATCGCCCCCTGTAGGCGATATATCGCCTGGGCCAGTATGCCCGAGGTGACCGTGCATCGTTTCGTGTTTTCCGTATCTACGTGCTGCGATATATCGCCCCCTATAGCTGCGATATATCGGCACACGCTGAATATTTAAACACGAAATTACACATTTTTAGCTAAGTTTGAATGGAGTAAACAGCCTTGACTAAGCCCTCAACGTACTCAAAGCTGCTGACTGACCCTATAACATTCAAACTTTACTCCTTATTAAATTTAATCCTAAAAAATACTTAATCCTTAATCACCATTCATAACATGTGCTTAAAATCCTATTGGTTGATGTCTAAACCTTATAATATAATAAATATAATCCTTAATATCAGTCACATTAATCAAACCTTAGGTTATACTTAATATTCTTAAACTATAGATTATACTTAGAAAATCTATAAGTACTACTATGAGTGTCCAAATAATTCCTGGTCTGAACCAAAAATCCACAGTTACAAAGATAATACTAAACATACTATAATACTACTAAATAACTAGCTAAGTAAAGTTCTTGGACTCTATGTCACCCCCACCCTGACGGCCACTAAAATCACCTCGTGCCCTCTTATCCGAGCTAGGAGGAACAAAATAATCTGGGGCCTTTCTCTTCTGCTCACTGGGGCCGCTACCCCGACTAGATCTGGTAAAAGGAGGCACCGTTTTCCTGGCATCATGCCTAGCAGCACCCTATCCCCAAATCTGATCCTCGGCCCCCTCAGATGTAAGGGCCTTTTCCATTACCTGAGCATATGTAGTAGTCCCCGAGTCCAATGTTATCTTAACATCATGGGAGGTCATTACATTCAACCCCCATACAAAATGATCCCTTTGTGCCACATCAGTCGACACCAAATCTGATGCGAACTTCGCCAACCGGTTAAATCTCAAGGCGTACTCAGTAAATATCATTCGATTCTGAGTCAGGTTGGTAAACTCATCAACCTTTGCAGCTTGGACTGCAACACTGTTATACTTCTCATTAAAGATGTTTCTAAACTCTTCCCAGGTCATAACTGCAACATTTATTCTCTGTGTCACTACATCCCACCAGATGTGGGCATCCTCTCTAAACATGTAGCTGGCACAAGCTAACCTCTCGTTCCCTTCCACCCTCATGAAATTCGGGATGGAGGAAATCATATTCATCCACTGCTCTGCGCGCAGTGGGTCTAGTCCACCCTCGAAGGTGGGAGGATGCTGCTTCCTGAACCTCTCATACAATGGTTCACACCTATTCTCCATAATAGGCTGAACTAGCGCTGGCGCCACAGCCTGCTGAACCTGCAACCTAGTGCCCTAAGGAGGGGCCTGTTGCCTCAACTGTCGAAGCTCTTCTTCTATTCTGTGCAGTCTGGCTTCCATATCGGCAAACATCTGTTGCTAATTCTGTGGGGCAGGTGGAGGGTCCTGACCCTGGTTTTCATCCTCGGCCCTACTGTCGCGGAGTCTGGCTGATTGACGAGGCATCTTAACAATATGCCTGTAATCAATGACGCCGCTCATCAGGCATGATAACAACTTCCAAAACCACCTCCCAATTCACATTAACCAACCATATACACCAATCCACATAACACAAATAACATATAACACTCAAGTGGCAAAGCCCTGGCATCATGCATATGTTAACACATTCATCATGCTCTATATAAAATAATCAGGCAAACAGGGCACTCAAGCACATAATCAAGCTTATAATTCAATCTTTACCAACCAACCCTGAGTCGATTTTGTCACTGACAGCGAGCGTACATGTTCGGTCAATCTCCAGGAACCATAAACCTTGGCTTGCTCAGATACCAAGTTGTAACACCCTACTTCCTTAGAGCCTTTACTAAGTGAGTTTTAAACGTGCAATTAACTCGCTAATCGAGGTTTTAGGTTAAAAGTGTAGCTAACTATAATAAAAGTCATATAATTTGAAAATGTATTCATTAATTGAATTTACAAAGAGTTATACATTAGGGACCCCAAAATTACTATTTATAAATATTTACAACTAAAAAATATGATTAAATTCGACTAAATGACCAAACCCTGATCATTGTATAACAACTCTCAAAATACCCCTGGTCGTGACAGCCAGGCAGGCCAAACATGTACACGTTGCTTCACGCTCTCTGTACTCATGGTTGGTCAACCTTTCCCTTGCCCTTACCTACACCATAGAGCACCCGTGATCCGAAGCCCAGCAAGAAAAATCAACACAAGCAATCAACATATGCATATCCATCAATCAGCATATAATAAACCGCCAACAGGCAAAACATATAGCGGCCATGCTGTCCCAGGCGCATTACCAGGCCCTGGGTTCGCGGTCTACACTCTAACGGCTTACAATATGCATGCTTAACGCCGCTCCCGGCCCCTTGCCGTACTCGGCCTTGCACTCCACGTGCTTAACACCGTTCCCGACCCCTTGCCGCACTCGGCTTCCTGCCGTTCTAGGCCTTCATCGTTTCCGGCCTTCGCCGTTCATTCACAAATAATCATACATAGCATAATATCAATAACTACTTAAACATATACCAGACATAAACAATAGGGTTATGCCCTGCAATTCAATCACATAGGGTCATGCCCTGCAATACAAACTATAGGGCCACGCCCTGCTCTATGGGTACAACCATTTTCTTACCTGTGTCCTAAGCTACGTGAGCACCAAAATCTAGAGCACAGTCCTCTAACCCAAGCCTCACTGAAAACCCAATCACAACACACATAAGTAACACTCTCGTGACAAACCAATTGATAATTGTACCCTGAAACCAATCCTGTGCTCTCGGGACCTACCATTTCCCCAAGCAAGGTGGCGAAGGCGTCCCCCGAGCCCCCTGAGCCAAAACCCTAAAAACACAAAGTCCCACATCCTGAAAATGGCCTAGCACCGCGACACAGCCCTATAGGGGCCGCGAAGCCCAGCAGGGCTCCCCTGTTCTGATTCAACCCAGCGACGCGACACGGAAGAATAGGGTCGCGGCGCTCATACACGAACCTAGAAAACTGGGTTTTTCCTAACATTTTTCTTGAGCCAAAATTCATCCAAATCACTGCCAGAGTGCACCCAAGTCCCAATTCGACCTAAAACTTCAAATAAATAGTATAGCAACTCAGAAATACCAGCAACAAACTCAAACACTCAACCAAACTCAAAAATCACCTAGTGGTTTGAAACTCCACAAAACTTAAACCACACCAGAATATTTACTTCAGAAATCAATGGAATTCTTACCTCAAGTAGGAATTCGACCTGAGATGCTTTCAAATCCAATTCCAAGCTCAAATCCACAAATTCCTAAGCTTAAGCTTCATAAAACTTCATCCCAAAGTCCACCAAGAAAAAATAAATTCAACTCACCAAAATAACCAATAGAATCAATAAAGAATTGACTAGAAAACTTACCCTTGATCTTAACTAAGCTTCTGAAAACTTGAATTTCTAGACTAAGATCCTTCAAAATCAAGCCCTATGGTGAGAGAGAGAACCGAATGGAAGAGAGAGAGCTGAGAGAAATTTCTGTTCCTTTTCCTTTCTCTGCTTTTGTCTAAGTGCCTCTAGAACCCCTTGCACCCACTGAGTATATCCACTTGCCAAAATGATTGAATTTTCCCCTTAAGTTAACCTAAGTCCTCAAATATCACCAAGGGTAGTTTAGTCATTTGACATATCCCCCTAAATCCTCGAGTACACCTAAAAATCCCAGTTAATCTCGGCATACTCAAATCATTACTAAATTACCACTTGATACTTAATAAATCCCAAACTCATATTATATACCCAAAATACCCCTAGGCTCCTCCCGAGCCAAGTATTTGACCCCGTTGTGACTTTCCAGCTAAACAGCTCCCTAGGACTGTCTCGGTTCATTCATCACAAATATATCACCACTCACACGTGGTGTCAATCACAATATACACAAATATTGCATTGATCCCCTCAGTGGGCTAACATTACAAACATGCCCCTAATAACCAAATGGGGCCCACATGCATATTTAACTCACCTAAACATGCATTTGTAATCATATACTTATCAAATTCACATATTAACACAATAAATCAATTATTTCCCTCCAGGCACAATAATCAAGGCCATAAGCCTTATCAACAAATTTGGGACGCTACAAACTTCGTTATGAGGGTTAACATTGTTCTTCTGCTCTGGCCTCTGGAGCTGCTTTGCCTGTCTAGGACGTCATGTTGCTTTGTCTAAGGGGTATTACTGGTGGAGAGTTGAGTCCTCCCATCATCCATAGGGACCGTGGTTTCTCCACCCTCTTGGCCTTTCTCCTTCCATATAGGAAGAGGCATGCTTGATTTTCCCTGTAGCAAGCCATTCAACACCTCTTGCATATTCACTAAGGTGGTTTCTAGCCTTTGGTTCTTCCAGTGTAATTCGTGTGTCTCCTCTTCATAAAATTGAGACATAGAACTTGAGCTTATGGAATGCACTCGGGGATTCTTGTCAGGCCTGCGCATTGATGGGCTCGGATCTTGCTGGCCGGAGTTCGGTACCTGTGGTGGCCTTGTGGGCGGGAACTCTCCGGTATCTATCGCGGGAGCAGCTGCTGAACTCAGACGGTCCTCATCAGGATGGACAGCTAGGGACGAGGCTTCCATTTCATCTTTAGGAACCCTGGTCTCCTTTGGTGCATTCACATTTTCGGGTGGTGGAGGATTCTTCATGGAGGCCTTCAACTGATCTCCATTGAGGGTGACCTCAACCTCCCATGGTTCTCTCAATCACTTAGAGTGTCTCGACATCTTTCTCTGCTGGAATCAATGGAAGAACAATGGCTTCACACTTATCCTTCCCACAGACGGCACCAAACCATTGACGGTAAGAACTCGTCAACTATATTAGATCAAGAACTTCATGAGTTGTATAAGAAGTATATTCAAATCAAATGAACTTCAAGCAAAATTTCTTATGATTTCCAGAACATAAAATGTAAATGCTGAAATTTTAGAATCGAAAATAGAGAGAATGCTTCTATTCATCAAGAATCCTCGGTAACAATACCCATTTTTTTGACCCCCTTCTTAGGTGAAGGAAGGTCCCTTTTATAGGTGAGCACTATTGGCTCCATATACATGGCGGTCTTGAAGGGACAAAAAGACTCATCTGCAGGCCATAGGTGATCGTGGAGAAGGTGGCAGTGGTGATGGAGGAGTGGTGGTCGGGTCCATTGTATCTCAGATGTCAGTAGGTAATACCCAGTCTTTGTACTACTTCGTATGACCAATATATTTATGGTACGGATGTCTGGAACATGGTAGTAAAGGTTTCACCATGTACTATCTTTGTACTACCACTACTTGTTTGGCGTGGGTACCCAGTTCGTACTCTATGCTCTTCTAAACACATACTTACTTGGCCTGACATACTCTGTGCTCTGGTATTCCCCTCCTCTGTTACTTTGGGCCAGCTTGGCCTTGTCTTAGTATCTCCCAACATGGTGGACGAGGTTAAAGTAACGTGCCATGTGAGATGCCACGAGACACGAGGTTATGGCGAGTGTGCAAGGAAACACGGCTCCGTGATGCACTAGGATGCATGAGGCACTTGTGTACGTATGAACATGCAAGGCGAGGTGCACCATGGGTTACAGCTTCACAAGGGCCTCACGTGGGGTAAGACGGGGCAGATCTGCGAAGGCCTCGTGTGAGGCAGCAGGCAGGTGAGGCAAGGTGCACCAGGGGTTATGGCCTTGCAAGGGCCTCACGTGGGGCGAGACGGGGCAGATCTGCGAAGGCCTCGCGTGAGGCAGTAGGCAGGCGAGGCAAGGTGCACCAGGGGTTACGGCCTCGCAAGGGCCTCGCATGGGGCGAGACGGGGAAAATCTGTGAAGGCCTTGCATGAGGAAGCAGGCGGGCGAGGCGAGGTGCACCAGGGGTCATGGCCTCGCAAGGGCCTCGCGTGGGGCGAGATGGGGAAGATCCTCGCAAAGGCCTCGCATTGTCGCCATCGATTACTTCACGTAGTGGGTGGAGGCCGAACCTCTGGGAACCATCACCTTGAAGAAAGTCTTGAATTTTGTCATAAAAAATATCATATGTCGATTTGGGCTCTCGAAAAATATCATGTCTAACAACGAAACTCAGTTCGATAGTGATCTCTTCACAAACTTTTGTGAAAAATATGGCATAATCAAGAGTTTTTCGTCGATGGCATACCTGCGGGCTAATGGGCAGGTTGAGGCCGTGAACAAGACGCTAAAGGCGAGCTTAAAGAAGCGATTAGATGAGGCCAAGGGACTATGGACCGAGCAGCTCCTACAAGTACTCTTGGCCTATAAAACCTCACATCGAACTCCGCGGGACATACCCTTTTTTCTCTGACCATTGGAAGTGAGGCAATGCTCTTTATTGAGGCGTTGGTGATGACCCAAAGACAGAAGACCTTTGATCAAGATCAGAACCACGAGCTACTCAGTGCATCGCTTGATCTAATCAAGGAAAATCGAGAAGCGTCACAATTGCAGCTAGCCCATTATCAGCAAAAAATCACTTGTTACTTCAACTCAAAGGTAAAAGGATACAAACTCGGATTAGGTGATTTGGTCCTTTGGAGAGTGTTTTTGGCAAGTAAAGATCCCAAGGATGGTGTGTTTGGGCCGAATTGGGAAGGACCATACCATATCGTGGAAATCCTGGGCGAAGGGACCTTTAAGCTAGCCCGGTTAAGTGGAGAAATAGTTCCACGGACCTGGAATGCCCTACACCTCAAAAAGTATTATCAATAATTTTGTTGTCTTTAATGATTTTAGAATTATTGTTTATGTAAGGCTTATCTATAAAATTCATTTCATTTTAATAACAATTGGATTATTACGTAATCAATTTTGTTGTCTTATTATATGTTCTAATTGCTTGGGGGGCACATAACTAAAGAGAGATTTTGAAAGAGTTCGGCGTATTTAGATGAAATCTAAAACTTAGAGTTTGGAAAATTTGATTATTCAACGGATTTTTAAAGCTTGGATTATTCCACACTCCTCTAGTATTGATAAATTTCTAAAAAAAAATCCATGTAAATAAACAGGTCTGATGCCTGATTCCTAATAGGTACAATGCTATTAAGCAAACTAAAACCCCTGGATACGACCAGGTCCGAGGCCTAATTCCTAACAGGTATAACACAATTAGGCGGGAAAAATCTTGGATACAACTAAGATATCGACTAAAATTAGTTAGTCGAGCTATCAAAAATTTCTCCTGATCTAAAGGCAACCTTTAGGTTTCGAGTGTACAAGAATCCAAGAATTCACAAACATGAGAAAACAATAGACTAAGGGGAACACGAATAGATCACAAATTAAGTATGTATTCAAATACATATAGTTATCTCAGGGAGGAAAAAACCTCGATCTGAGCCCCAAGGAAAATGTTTTAGTCCCTATGGACATAGTTATAAAATATAAAAAAGAAATAAAATCACTGAGGTTCATTGACTCGCTCGGAGGATGTCACTTTCTCGCCATCCCTTTCAGCAACATCGGAAGCCTCGACGGTTTCAAAGGGTTCTTGTGAGAATAGAATCTTGAATTTGGCAAGAAAAGGCTCTCAAAACATTGGCTGCATGAAAGTGAAATTCTCATCCTAGTTGAAAGCCCAGCACCGATAAAATATCTCCTCCATTGAGTTCAACGACTTTGCATGCTCCTTTTCTAGGCCCTCATTCTCAGCCTACAGCTGGTCCAGTCGACGACTCACTTCCAAGACCTGATTCCTAGCAACCCACTGGCCTTCCTAAGAAGTAGTCAGGGCAGCCTTTGCAAACTTCTCACTCTCGTGGAAGGAAACCAAGGCGGCTTTGGCAGATTTCTCGCTCTCTTGGGCAGCAATTAGGGCGGCTTAGAGCTCATCACTCCTAGCTCGAACCCAAGAAATTCTGTGGAGTTGAGCCAGGAAAGACTGCAAAAAGGGAAAAGCGAGTCAAGATTAGTAAAAAAAAAAGAAAAAAAAAAGAAATACTAGAAGAATGAAAGGGGCTCACAGTGAGGTTCATCGCCATAGCGGACTTAAGAACATCCTCAGGAGTATGCTCCTCCATGGCCCTCAGATCCTTGACATTGGCTCTATAAGCATGGCCCACCATGTGGCTTGCCATCTCGTACACAGTCCCCTGAAATGCTTCGGGGATCCTTGCCTACTCGAGTTTCTTTACCAGGATCTTAATAGAGGGAGCTTCACCTTGAATCACTTGAGGAACTGAAGGAGGAACATGTCGAGGAAGAGGAGGAGGAGCGTCGAGAACTGTGGTTTTTGTCACCAAAGCTGCAGGTTGAGTCTGTTGTTGTTGTTCTCGGGTTGAGCTAGCACCTTTGTTATTGACTGGAGACTCAGTGGAAGTCCCAGTCTTGGAAGCGTGTTTTTTTGGCAATCTAGGCCTCTTCACCACAAGCCCAGCTCCAACCCCGCCAGCCTTAAAGGCACCCCTTAAACATGAGGCGTCGGGCAAGTATATCTCTTCACCTGAAAAGGAACAAGCAGGAGATTCAGATACAAGAGATAATTATTCAAAGTAATGCAAAAGACAATAAGAAGAGCAAGAACCCTACCCTCAGAGCAAGGGGAGGAATCTACTACTATCAACTCGGGGTTATGAACTAGACTAGGAATAACCTCTAACTCCTGAAATACCGGAGCTGGGGGAGAGTCTAGAATTATTAAATCCTGGGTCCTAAGGGGTTCAGGCTCTTCTTCTGAGCTGGACTCATCTACATACTTCCTAAATTCAGGGGAGAATACACCCTGATGTAAGGAAGGCCATTTCCTACGATTTGTCCCATATTCTTCAAAAATGGACGACCTAAAGTGGAGGATTTTGTCAACCACAATGGTGCGTCTAGGGTAGCTATGATCATAGTGTAACACAAGATGATCCACACACTGGAGGAGTGTTGTGTTCAGGTCTGGGTCAATAGGATGTCGACTAACGATCTGATGGGGGTTGAAGGGAATTAACCTAAAACTGGCAGCAACCCGATCTAGTTCTCTATATGGGTTACCTTGGTTGGAAGTGTGGGTTGTTGCCCCGGATGCAGCTTGCTCTTGATCAGGACCATAATCATCTTCAAGAGTTCTCATATTGTGCACCAGTGGTGCCGCATCCTCTTCCTCCTCGGTGTCCTCAGTGGCGGGGCAGGACTTCTTAAGGAAGAGGAAGCTCAGGAAGTACGGGAGGTGGATCTCGGGCCCTGATAGCCAATGTATAGCCTTTGCTAATCAGGTTGCAGGCAACCACGGTAGCATCATTCACTACCTAACGAAAATCCTTTTCCTTCAATGGAAGATGAGACAACATCTCGTGTTGACCCCCAATGGTCTCAGACTGCTCTGTCCTGTTTAATATAGTTGCACAAGGAACGAACTAAGTTACTGGGATTAAACAAAATAAAAAGGAAAATGATAATAGAGTTCGCATACATAATTCATAAAGTTAGGAGACTTACGAGGATGATTAAAGTATCTGTGATCGCAATTCTTGAACCCATTTGACATAAAAAAAACTTGTCTTTATAGTCATTTGGGTGGCTGGGGAGGTCAATGACGGATGCCAAGTTGGGGAAGCGATTGAGGAAGTAAAAGCCATCACCTCGCCCCTTCTAATCAGGACTAACCTTGAGGCAGAAGAAGTACATAATATCTACCGGGGTAGGGACCTCCCACTCGTGCCTCAAAAATAGATATTTTAACCCTGCCAAATGTCGATAGGAGTTTGGGGGGAACTGGAATAGAGCCAGTCTGACAATGTTCAAAAAATCCACAAAGTATTGGTCTAACTAGAGGAAAGCACCTGCCTTCAGGTGCTCATCACTCCAAGCCCCAAAGTCATCCTGAAGGGGGGCGCAACTCCGCTCTACTTCCAATGGAGGTCAGACGAGGAGGCCATCAATTCCCATCTCGATCCTGTGGCTCAGTAGAATTTTGTTCACTTTCCCCTACGACATTAATCGGGACACAATGTGCTCGGCCTTGAAAAAAGCGTCATGGTCGACAAAAATCTCCCTCTCCACCACTAGGCTGAAGTGAGGAATTGGAAACTCGAACGCGATCTGTTTGTCTTTATTCGTGTTCTGGGTGGAGGAGCTCGCAATGTTTTTCTTTAGTGGGGCCATGATCTAGTTCGCATGACGATAAAGCAGCCTATTAGTAGCGACCTAAGACAATTACTAGCTACGACGATAAAGGAACGGTGACCCAAGGGTTTAAGTTGTTTAATTTTGGTGATTCAAAATTTATGCGAGCTAAGATATGTCCTAACATCAATGCGTGGTTCCACGCGTAGTCGTAGGCCACGCGCTATGAATTTAGGAAATTTCCTGATACTTCGAGATTCGTGTGTCAGATCCATCAGACCCACTACTTTTCTTTTGAAAGTAGTTTAATGCAAAACCGCTTAAGGAATCATGACCCTTAAGCTACCCAGAGCCAAACCTAAAAGCCTCTCAATTTCTACATCCAAACAGGTATCCTAATCTATTCATCAATGACATTTTTCTTGCAAAACCCAGAAAATTTGCCCAATATTCGAATATCTTATTTCTAAACAAGTCTAGTATCATTCTTTTATCCTAAACTGAACCCTATTTAAAATAATACATGGCTAGAACACGAAACGATATTGAAAAAAAAATTTAAGTAAAAAGATCATTGGAAAATAAAGAAGTGAAAGATTCAAGTCAGATGAGGAAATACTTATAGTTTATATGTTTGTTCGATGAGAATGATTGATGCGTCCACAGGCAGGATCTTGAGAGCTTCTGAGAAACTGAAGGGCGATGAAGGTTATGGAAAGGTTTGAGAGAAAAAGGGGATTTTTCTTTCTGAAAGGAAAGTTTTTGAATGCAAAGGTTGTAAGGTTCAAGTCTGATCTCCCTATTTATACGTAAACTTTGGGAATTAATTCAGGCCATCTGATTGGGTTAGCTCGAGATCCAAAGGCCAAGATTAAATGACCCGTGCGATGACAAAAGGTTGACAAGATAGTCATCGCAATCCTCGAAACCCGAACATACGCCAATTACAGATGGCCACATGTTCAACACTCGAGTAGTAGGAAGACACGATTTTACATAACCGAAGCTTAAAAGCTCCTACTGTGCGTGTCAGAAAGTGATGACATCAAGCACGATCAGGAGCTTGGGGGGAAAATATTGTACCCTAAAAATTAGCACGAGTTTAATCACTTAGCTAGGGGTACAGTAGGAAGATGAATATATGGAAAAAGCAAACGAGTAGAACATCTAGCTAATGATGATGTGAGCAGCTTGAGTTAGGGCTTGGCAGCATGACATTCAGGTAACTAGTAGGTCTCCTCTTAGGATGACGGTCTAGTTCGAGACATGTAGTGGCCGGATCCCCTTTAGGGCGCTCTGAATATGTCCCGAGAGACTCGGAGGCACTCTATACTCTCATTAATGCCTAGGCTGTATTTCACATTTATTGTTCGAGATAACAGGAATATATTATGCTAGGCCATCATATCCCTATGTAAATGGGAATTATCTGTATTAAATGTATACCATATTTATGCACACGGTTACCCAAACTTGTCTAGGAAATTCCATTATAAACATTCGGGATAATGGACAAGAAAGGGGACTACCTTTTTGTAATAATGAAACTCTGCAGAAATTGTGAAGGAAGAGCAATAATATTGTCTCGTGGACGAGGTGAATTTTAACTACTGAACCATGTGAAATTGTGTGTGTATACGAAAGTGGTCATATATGTTCATTACGGTTTGCAAATAAGCAGTAATACTCTTCTTAGATTTCTAAATCTACTATTGGCAAAAAATTGTGTCCACAAATTTTATTCAAAACCTAATTCAATTATGACTGAGTCTATATGGTTTGATTAATTTAAGGTTTATAACGATTTAAAATCTATTGTAAAAAAATTAAGCGATTGAATTTTCTAGTTTTTAGAGAAAGCCTGAAAAACTACGAAGCTCTCTCATAGTCTTGTCTATTTAAAACCTCTCTTGATTTCTTGTGCTGAGAACATCATGTGAGCCTATATTTTTCCATAATAACCTACGTGCCCACAAACATCCTTGTGTGTTGAGGATTGGCTTGGAAGACTTTGGTATAAATCACAAAGTTGTCTCGTTGGATTGGATGATCATTATTGTTTTACGAAAAGATAGCAAGATTCTTGATAGGACATGAGAGGTATGATTCTATTTTATATGAATCTTGATTAAATGTATGTGTATATATGTGATCTTGGTTTTGGTATTGGTTAAATTTTTAAAGTCACTCTTCCGTTGCACACTCTGATTTACACAATCAATATCAATAACTTGATAGGTTACAAGAGGTGTTAGATCTAGATCAATCTTTTATTGTAATTGATTTATTGTTTATATATATATATATTGATCATGGGATATGGTATTAAAAACAAATTTTTGTAATACACCTTTTGCTGCATCTCTAATTTACACATTTAATACCAACAAATAGTATGTTTATGAAGAAATTAATTCACATCAGTCTAGCCATATATAATCTAATTATATAAAGTACCTTCACTAAGATGTCTATCTACATTAGCGATGTAACGTCCTCCTAATCAAAGACCATTACATTGTGTAATTTAAATAGTGCTGAACTCGCTAAACAACTCATTTGGACTTAAACTGTGTAATTAAAACTAACCACAGGCTTAAGTACTAAAAATTTTGGTCAAAAGTCAATCATTTCATTAAAAGAGTTTGACTTTAATACATGGGATCCCAACATGGTTTAAAACGGTTCCAACCCAAACAATGTATACAGAAACCCGACCTAGGCGGCAAAATTAGGGTCCAACCTAGTTCCAACTAATGACCTCGACCGTGGTGGACAAGCATGCCGCATATGTACACTCTGCCCCTGAAGCTCTCCAACTCATGACTGGTCCAGATTTTCCTTTCCTTTACTTGCACCATTTAGCACCCGTGAGTCGAGGCTCAACAAGAAAACATAATCATGCTTATAAGTAGGTCATTATCAGATCACAGATTCATAATTAGCATGCATAGCAGTAATAAACCTACTCATGCATGCAATCAATTCCGATAAGTGACTATAGAGTCACACCAGAGCCTATTGCCCAATTTATCATATAATCAGCCTTAGAGTTGGCCAAACAGGTCTGATGCTTAACATTCCAGATGACCCTAGGGGCGTTCAAGCGTATATTTCACTTTCGGGTTGACTTAACCCTATCAGCCAACATTTAGCATGCTATTGCCGCCCTCGACTCCTAAGCTGAGCCTTTAAACCTTCGACTTGTAAGCCGAGTCCCTTAACCTTCGACTGATAAGTAGAGTCTTTTAACTCTCGACTGATAAGTCGATTCTTTTAACTTTCAACTAATAACTCGAGTCCTTAACCTTCGACTGATAAGTCGAGTCTATAACCTTCGACTAATAAGTCGAGTCTTCTAACCTTTGACTAATAAGTTGAACCTTTAACCTTCGACTAATAAGTCAATTCTTTAACCTTGGACTGATAAGTCGAGTCTTTAAAAACAAATATGTCCTTGACTATTAAGCCAAGCTCTTCATCAGATAACACATATGAATCCTTGGCTTATAAGTTGAGCTTCCCAATCATATGTACAGATAAGAAATTATTACATAACGCATGTAAGCACAATGCATTTTTCATGTTTAATAAAACATTCTCCGCATAGTAATAATCCTGTACTATAACCGAGCCAAGCCCTAAACACAGATCAGGTGCAGTTTTCTTACCTTTGGTCCAAGCACGAGTTAGTTAACCACGACCTCTAAGCACGATCCTGTTTCGAGCTCTAGCAATACCCTAGTCATAGTCATAATAAACGATATCTATCAATATCGAGTAAATAAAGACTTCTGGATGGAGTCCTAATCTCCAAGACCTTGAATTCTACTAAACCGGGTAGTAGAATCCTTCCCGAGCCCTTAGGTTTGAGTTCCCACCACCCAAAACCCAACTTGGCCAAAATTTCCATTTTGAGCCACGGTGCCCCTCACAGACGCCGCGACCCTCCTCAATTCAGAGAGCCCAGCCTCTCTTATTTTTTGGACACCGGCCATAGCGCAGCCTAGCAGGTGCCGCGGCGCGATGGTGGTTTAGAGAACTGCCCAGGCTTCTGGGTTCATGAGGGCCGCGACACCCCAAGAATAGGGCTGTGACGCGACCCTTAAAAACCAATTTTTCAAACATTTTTTTCCGAGCTAAATCCTCAAAATTCACTATAAAACACAATACCAAACCCCAACTGAGTTTCAGAACATCACCAGTATATCAAAGGCAGCAAAACCCAATTCTCAAACGAATCAAAAACTCTCCAAAATCATAAAATTTAATCAAGCTTAAGAAACTTAAAGAAAACGAAAAATCTAAAACTTAAATCTCAAATTACCTCTGATACAGTCATTTTCTAGCTAAATTTTCAGGCTATCAAGATTCTAGTCTTCCCTAGAATCGTTATGACTCTAACCTTGCTTGAATTCGAGCTCTAGAACTCGAGTTTCCTTTGAAAACACTAACCAGATTCAAGAGTGAACGGAAGAGAGAGAACGAGAGTGAGACTTATATTTTTCTAAGTTAATGAACTCAGTCGAGCCTATATATTTTAATGGTCCAAAATTATCAAATACCCCCACTCAACCTGCTTCTCTCTCAATACCCTATAAGGGAAAAAAAATTGACATTTTCACTCTCTAATCCCACTTTATCCTCAAATTTCCCCAAATAATTCCGCTAAACCCAGAATATTGATATTTCTCCCATAATACGACTCGCTCTACAATGAGTCCCAGTGACTCACCAGATCACCCAAAATATCCCTTGGCTCGCCCCAAGCCAGGTATTTCTTCCCATTGTGACTAACACACTATGTGGTTTCAATCAATATACACACATGATATACAAATATGCCATCAACGGGCCAAATTACGAAAATTCCCTTCTAATCAGAAACGGGCCCACATGCATGCTTAATACACCTAAACATGCCAATATAGTCATATTATAATATAACTCACATAATTCATATAATCATGGACAATCAACTATATAGTAATATAACACAAGAAATTCACATAATCGCATCAATATCAAATTAATTCACATAAATATTCCAATATGGCCTCCCGGACCACTAATCAAGGCACTAAGCCTTATTAGGAATTTTGGGACGTTACAAGTGATCTAGATCTCGATCACATGTATTACAAAATACTTAGTGAATCGTACTTGCAACCATTTATTAATGATACCACACTTCAATATGTTGCTGATTATTTTATTCATTATATATGATTTTAATTCTCTCGTAGTCATACTAGATCAAATTATCATCAATGAATATGAAATATTATGAATTATAATAATTTTTTGGTAATAATTCAAACATTCAATTATAAGAAAAATGTGCTTTAATTTAATTCCAAATAAAATGTCTTTACACATGTTGTTAGGGCATCAACCCTAACAGAAACACCAAAAGGCTCATACACGAGGAGTATCACTATCCAAATTCTCTATATCATAGCTCACCATTAATGCTTGAGGCTTTTTTCAAAGAGGAAAGAGAATTAGGATTGAACAAGCTTTTGACGTTTACAAGACAAGCACTTTCTTGATGAGTTTCTTGGAGAAAACTAATCATCTTAAAGAGCTAGAGAGAGAGAGAGAGTTGAGAAGTGTGATCAAGACTTCAAGATCCCTTAAATAGTGTAGGCATCATTATTAAGTCTAACAATAGGATAAGAGCTTTTAAACATATTATTTGGAGTGAAAATCACAATATGTGCCAAGAAATGTGTCACCTTATAGAAAGTAATGTGTCACCAGTTGCGATTCCAAAATGCCTAAAAATGGCGCATGACTTCTCACCTCCACGACTGGTCAACTTTTCCAAAAGTTACCTAAGACACCTCCAAATGTTCCAAAAATTTTAGAGCATGCGTAGATACCTCATTGTACAACATTATGCCCCAAAATATAATTTTTACATCGCCAATATGTGAAATCGTTAAGGATTTTATACCACTTGTCTAATACAACATGGGCTTTGTATTTTAACCAATCTTAACACTTCTCGTTCCACCATTGTAGAAACCTCAAGCATCATCCTAGGGCTTTTAATAGAGAATTTGGATAGTGATTCTCATCACGTGCAAGCTTTGGTGATTAATGTTACGAATTATGGTTCTTACTCTTTTGTTTTTCATTTAATGGCTTATTTGACTTTATGATTTTATGTGATTAAAATTTATTGTGTTCGTCATAAGGATTTTATATCTATTGTTGATTGTGCCCTATATCCCCAACACTATTCACAAGTTGTTAGTCCCTGTACGTCCTGGTCCATTAGTTTTTCAAGTAGGCTCCCAGTTCTTGCCGCCACTATTCCTACTCCTTCTAATTCGTCACACACTCATGAAGGTGAGAGGCATATAGTTCCACCTCTTAATCTAGAGAAGCGGCATGTCATATATTTTCCTAAAAGTAAGAAAGATTGTCCTAACTATCAAGGTGTACAACCAGTGGCCATTGAAGGTCTTTTGGCAAATACTGGGAATATCTCACGAGCCAGATAACCTTCGCCATACCAAGAAGATGCAAGTACAAATCTTGCTACACCAAGAGTTGATCATCTTTTGTCTCAGCTTCTCGAACGATTTAGCCTTCCCCCTGGTTGTTCTGATGAGAGTGCTAGTGATGACATGTGGAAACGCCTAAAGGCAAAGTCTTCTTCCAATTCAAAGTTATTTTTATCTACTTTTGAGAAATTGACTGAGGTATTTACTTGCATTTTTGTATTGTGTTTCGTTTGTTTTATCACTTATTATTTCATGATCATATATTCTTTCCCCGTTTTTTAGACTCTTGTGGCATTATGCTTATCTCAAAGAAATTTATCCCTAGTTCTTGATAGTGATAAGAGGCTTTCCTCTGTTCTGAAGATCTTTGTGAAACCAACCAAAAAAATAGGGGACTTTTATGCTTCAAAGAAGAAATAAAAGGAGAAGATTATTAAACTAAAAATAGGGATACTCGAGAAAAGCTTGAAATTTAAGAGGGTGGAGAAGTTGTTGTCTAAGAAAGAGCATGCTGGGACCAAGATTGAGCTTGCTACAAGAAAGAAAAAACTCTATAAGGTGAAGACAAGACTTGTTGAGAAAAAGTGACTTCAACATCTGAGCGTAAACAAATTATTGAGGAATTTAAGAATAACTTTAGTATAAGGGGTTGTTGAGAGTAGCTCACACCATCACAACAGGTTGTAGGCAGCCTGCACATGCGGAACAACATCTTTGAACGAGTTCCTCTCTTCACAGAAGCTCCAATTGGTGCTTTTATCCACATTCACCAATGATGGTTTCTTCTCCATCTCAAAGATCATCCTCACTCATGAAAAACCCAGAAAAAACAACCTTAAAAGCACCCAAAAAAAAAAAGCAAACTTTCCCAAAAAAAAAATACTAAAATAAGTTGTAAAATTATGCTAAAGCCCTATGTTGAGATTGGTTGAATATAATTGTTATGTAGTCTTACACAATGTGGTGTAAAACACTTAATGATTTTACTTGAGTTGAAGTGAAATTATGAATTTTTGTTGTAGGCATCTATAATTGACATTTTTCTTCTAAAGTGATACAGTGATGTATATAAGCATGTCCAAAAAGTTTGGGAACATTTGGAGGTGTGTTAGGTCACTTTTGGAGAAGTTGACCAAGCATAAGGGCAATGAGGTGATGCACCACAAGCCATTTTTGGCCTATGTTAAAAACTGAGTAGCAATGCATCACCTCTAAGTGGTGACACATCGCCTATGGGTGGCAATGCATGCAATATCTTGACTATTCCATACAGTTGCATATTTTTGCTTCAAATGATGTGCTTAAAAGCTATAGTCCTATTGGTTAGACTTAATGACAGTGCCTAAACTATAAACTTGGTCATTTAGAGTTGTGAAGCCTTGATCATACTTTTCAACTCTCTTTCTAGCTCCCTAAGAACTTTCATTTTCTCCAAGAAACTTACCAATAATTGCTTGACTTGTGTGAGTTTCAAAATCTTGTTTAATCCCACTTCTCATTCCATCTTGGTGAAGCTTCAAACAACTTTGGGAAGGCTTGGAATAGAGATTTTGGACAACGATACTCCTCATGTCTAAGCATTGGGTTATTCATAACGATTTATCTGACATAAGATGTTTTGATCTCGTTTTTGAGTTTCCCATTTTTATGTAATTTTATTTACAGTTCTACTATGTTTTCTGAGGAGATTCCATTTATCTAGGTGGTGTAATTTTACTCTCCATTTTATGTCATTTTTTAGATTGTGATTTATTCTTTGAATTTTCATGGTTTATCTTCATACTATGCATATTGTTCTTGATTAGTCTCTAGGGTTTGTATCATAGAGTTAATTCTATTTAATCATTATTGGTTTAAATTTTGTGAGCCTAGAATCCATAATCTCATTTTCAACAACATTCAAGCTATTCAAGAATCAATCATTTAACAAGATCCAAACTAGTAAATGATGAAAAACATGAAGAAAATTAAGAACTAACATTCCAAGGATTTCATTTAAAGCTTCAAAGTCGCCAATCCAACTAAGGAGAATGAAATATTGGGTCCACCACCTACATGTTGACAAATATTCAAAGAGGATATTAGAGAAGAGAATTAAAGGAGAGAATAAAACAATAAGAGTAAAAAAATTCTCTCACCTTCTTCTAGTAAAAAAAAAATTGGGTCTCTTAGAGTTATTGGTAACTGGTTTACCATATGCAGAATGGAAAGTACGGGGTATTGGGACCAGAGATTTCAAAAAAAAATTATTTAAATAAACTTTAAGTTATCAGATCCATTAACATGCAAAACATTAATCATAGAGAAATAAAAAGATGAGGATATATCAATTGAAGAACTATCAAGAATCCTCGCTATCTTTTTGTATCTCCAATGAACATCCAATCCAAAGTAATATTTGAAAGATACTTAGACCAAGATCTTCCAAGATGTATCTCTACACCTCAAGACGTGTGTGGGCATGTTGAGCAATGGTAGAAAAATATTTGATTCTCAATACATGAGATCTTGGAATATTAGGTCTAAGATAGATTTCAGGAATAGGAAAATATTGCGATATATTTTCCTTCTCTTTTTAGTATTATGAAAATATTACGTATCACTTGTAAATCTATATTTCTGATAGATTTATAAAAAAATTACTTCAATTCAAAATTTAAAATTCAAACTATAAATATATTATTAAATAAAAAAAAAACAAGTTCCAATCTTGATATTATTATTGTTGTACACGCCAACTACAGTCCCTGGACTGTGGTTGGAGTGTAGCATCCCTATTTTTAAGGATGTGTTACAACCAATTTTCTTTTAAATAAATTTAATAATTTATTTATTCAAAAATATATAAACCTGATAACTTATCTTTTTAGATTAATTAAAGAATAAATATTATTCCAAATTCAAAACTAATTTGAATTATCATAAATATATTTTCACAATATTTAAATAATAAAACTAATTAATTATTTTAGATTATTTAAATGTTATTTTTCGAAAATGACATTTTATTTAAAAATGCCAATTTCAAAAATTGCCACATTAATTAAATAATTTTTCTCAATTTCATATTTGACACGGAAGAACAAATTTCTTCATTTTCTTGCCACATATGTCATTTTCTTGATTTTTCTCAATTTAAACTCTTACCTTGAATAGTATCGATAGAACCATCTTGGAGACTTATGAACCTATAATTTCAAGCTCCAATCAATTGAGATTATTAATTAAAACTATTTAATATAACAACCTTAAATTATTAATCTCAATATTATTCCACTAAAAATATGAGACTACACTCTTGTAATTATATAAATTTAGTTATTGAGTATTTTTAAATATATAAAAAGTGTTAATCGATTTAATCACGACACACAATTCAATTTTCTATTAATGGTTCATGATTAAAGAAGGAATTAATCACTATTTAACCTCTTTAATTATTTCTTGTTTCCTTAAGTACCATTAACTTTACTAGTGAAGGTTAATTCATAAACTGATTTATGAATTTGAGATCAATAACCTTTCATTTCCAAAAGCCAACCCTTAAGAAAACCATTATTCAATTCCTCTCCAAAAAGGTATAGATTCCATATCTATATATAATGTCCCCAGCCATCTACATCAATGAGTTCCGAAAACAAAAGTTTTCAGCCTGATCATTCTGACAAAACATAATGAGTGAATCAAGGAACTCATATGACATATACAGATGTTCATAATAACTTCATGATTAAGATCAATTTTTATATGATCATCTTATTGATATGTTAAATTAATACGTATAATGTAAACGATATTATTAAGTATTAATTAGATATCAGGTTCGTTCATGTATTACCACATTATACAAAGTACCTCCACTAAGATGTCCTACCACATCAGTAATCTGGATCTAGATTACATGTATTCATAATACTAGTGAATCGTACTTACAGTATTTTATCCAAAGATTCCATATAACTTTGTTTTACTGCGAACTATTTAAATTTGTTCCCTATAATCTTAATCATCTCGTACCAGTAAAAGATTTTAGTCACAATAACGAATTTGGGAATTTTCTGATATTCATATAATATTATTCTAATAATAATAATAATAAACAAACAATATATGCCAAAATTCATTTCAATTATTTATTTCATTAAATATTTTTCAAAATATATGCTTTAAAGGGCACTAATCCTAATAAGAGCATCTCCTAATAAATGCCAAATTGGTGATGCATTGCTAAAATATAGCCCACTTTACAAAAAAGTTGCTCCAATAGTGTGCCAAAAGATATGCCGAATTTGACACACAATATAGCATGATGCATATTTTGCATCACTGTAAATTGTACATGTTGACCAGCTTTTTGGTCAACAACACTGAGTCATTATGAACGACAATAAATAATTCAAAGAGCTAAAATCAAGTAAATCGACACAAGGAATTTATAGTGGTTCAGCCACAGGAGTTGGTAATGACCTACATCCACTTGCACTTTTATTAATCTAGAAATTCTCAGACTCAAGATCAAGAAGAACAAGGTTCAACTGAGTTTCCTAAGCTTGAGAGAAATTACAATCTATAGGGATTTTTTATGTAAATTGCACTTCCCTTAATAATGATTGTGAGTGGTCTCTTAATGGGCTATGGGCCCTACAATATCATCTAGGCCTACACGTGTGGTGTGGGATTGTTACAATTGATTACATATTCAAAATAATAGAAAAATACATTCAAATATCTATTACATTAATATCTTGTGATATTCAGTGAAATCTCACGAAATCTGTGTTATTCTATTTGAATGACTTGTTCTTCGATCAACTTCCTTCCCTTCGAGCAACAAGCTTCGTGGTCCTTTAATCTTCTTCAAAGCAGACTACTGGCTTCATGATGATGAAGCCTACTTGAGCAGCTGACTAATCTCGACCAACACTTGGAACTTATAATGTTGTTTAATGCCACGTGTCCTCTTCAAAGTTTATCTTGGGGCAACCATCACTAGATAAACTTGCATGCTTTGACCTGGCTGGTGTCCTTTCAAAATATGTTGTGCCACTTTTGCACACAATAATGATACATTCTTGATAAAGCAATCGACGCTTGTGTGTTCTCGAGGCAATCTAACACCACTTTTTATGCTGCAATGATGGTACTTTCTAGTAAAAAGAGCAACAGTTTATTTTCCTATGCAGCTAATGTCACTTCATCCCAAAAAATTCATGATGAATTTCCTTTGATGATGTCAACTACTCGCGTACGATCCATGAGGCTATGAATAGCCTTACTTCTTCCTCTTCATTCTTTACCTTCTCCAAAATGTTGATTGTGAGTTTTGGAAAAAAATGGTGGGAAATTTCCCTCCAACAGGTAAGTAAAAAGTTTTTAAAAAAACTCTTAAACTGCCTCTTGGATCCATCCTAGACCTTACTCGAATATACCATTGTGTTTATTCAAGCAACACACTGCTTTAGGCACACATATGTTGATCGAATAACTCACTTCCCCTCTACTTGTCACCAAATGTATGCATGCATTCACTGGGAGCTAATTATTTAGTAGACCCAGATTTACTCCAAACGATGGTCGATGAAGTAGAACGAAATCGACAATACATCAATCTCAATCGCGATACTCCTGAAACTCCTTCTCAATCTGAGGAACAATCCCATCAGTATGATTTTCAACTTGTCCCCGACCAGAAGTATTGCCGCAAGGTTAATGAATTTCACCAAGGATTAAGGAAATTCATTCCAAGAGATTGGACTTATGTAGTTGTTGATGGCGATAACTCGTCAATGATATAAGGTTGGAAAACTCAAAGATATGTCTAAGAAAATTATGAACTTAGAAGGAAATTAGAGAAATCTTGAAGAAGAAAAGCTTTGAATAAGAATGGAGCAAAGATGATCATACATGGTCATGGGTATGCAGATCATGCCACCACTTCTCGTACTAATTCGTACCACCACTACTTGTCGAATACAGATGTCAGGGCCATGCCTCTGACCTGTTCAGTTCAGTTCATTCTGTACCTGTACATATGCCACGTACATGATGGTTGTCCTTGTTCCTCCAAGATATGCCTTGGCTCCAAGCTTCTATGTTTTCTACTATGTGTTGGAAAGCTTGCAGGTTTTGCCCCAAGGAAGAGTGGGTTTCTTTAAAGCCAAATTTTGATGTAGGAAATGGGCCCTTGTATACTTATGATGTTCCCGACTTCATGTCTTGTAGGAGACGGACTTGGTTGAGTCACATATGGGACATGTGCTTTGCTAGTGACACATACCTTAGAGAGTAAGGTAGGGCCTCATCAGTGAAGCAGGTGTTCCAAAAAGAAAAGGGGGTTTAGGAGACAGCAACCTTGCATGGTGGTCTCCGGGGCCGAGTCGTGAGGGGTCTCTAATGGTCTCATCTACAAGGGTGAGTTACGAAGGCGTCACGCATGGTCCCACGAAGCTTCGTGATAGGATGCGGGGAATGGAAAGACGTCCATCTCAAAGTTCCACAAATGCAAGATGCGATGGTGTCTCGCATGGTAGCGCGAGGATCCGCGGCATGATGCGAGGAATGGCGAGACGGGCGTCTCGCAGGGCCACTTAGGCAACAGGCAAAAGGGCTTGCAGGGTCTTGCAAGGCATCTTACAAGGCCACCTAGGGGAGACGCGAGGGAGTCTCGCATAGGGATGACCTCGCATAGCGAGGCCCTTAAGTCTCGCGTGGCCTTTGCATAGGGACGACCTCGCATGGCGAGGTCCTTAAGTCCCTTAGCGATGCTTAGGCACTTGGCCTTTGCAAGGGGTGTGTTGTGAAAATTGATTTGATTAAAATGTGCAAGTGTACACAGTCACAAAACAAGTAATAAAGTAGTGAGTATTCAAGCTCGTCTCCACAGGGATTGCAAATTAAAACTAAATGCATAAATTAATTACTAAACAATTACACTAGTGAACAAATTGAATTTCTTTGATTTTCCAAATTAACCCAATAAAAAGAAAGTAAAATTACTTAAAGTAAACTGGACAAGAACCTTGAGAGAAATATATGAATTTTAAAATGGACTTGAATCATTGAATCCCCCTATATTATTTTTCCTGAACACATTGCGAACGTATTGCTGCAGCAATTTTCTAGCAAAACTCCCAGGATAACAAAAAGTTCATTTAACACGCATAAAACTTTCCCAAATCTTATGACCTTAATTCTTGTACCTAATTAAACATATTCATATGCAAAATCAGATTTAAGAACGCAATCACAATTCAATTCTCATATGTTACACAAGGTAATTAACATATCCCTATATTAATTACTAACATAACCTAACCTAGATTATGACTTGTGTCATTCAAGTTTTTTCTATTACATTCAACCTTTCCAGCATTAAATATAATTAAAATAACTTGCCATTGCTGGCCAAACAACAACAAGAAATTAATTTAAGCACACTTGAATGATCAAGGGAGATTTTACTAAAATAAAGTGCAAGAAATGGATAGATTATAACATAGGGTTCATCAACAATTCAAGCCACCAAGAAATTAGTTCATGGCTGATTTCATAAACATTAATTCACAATCAAAACAGCCCATAATATTCAGTTTAGAATCCAACTCAGATACTAATACAATAGAGTTTAGAAAGAAGAGAAAAACAAATCCAAAATGATGCTTGAGCTTCTTTGGTTGGCCTCCTTCTTCCTTGAATCTCTTTCTATATCTTCCTGGCGTTTTTTTTCTCTGTTTTCTCTCTGGTTTTTTGCAGTAAACTTGTGGCTCAAGTCTCTCTCAAAAATGGAGGCTGCTCCTTCCTTAATTAGCTAGGGTACAACCCTCCTATTTTCCTTCTCTTTATTTCCCAATTTTACCCCTCCTTTTTTTTTCTCTCTGACGTGACCCACTCCCTTAAAAACTGCTGATATAATATATGTGCCCACTTTGTGCCACGTCAGCCTCCTTTTACAGCTGGATAAGTGATGCCACATGCACTCCTCTTTGAGTTGATATTTCCTCCTATTTTTTTCTGAAAATGCTGCAGCAAAACGCTCCTGTCTTCAGCAAACCCTATATTTCATCTCAAGCAACACATAATAAAAATCTATTTTCTTTTCTTGATTTCTTTATAGAGTACCATGCAATAACTCTCTAAATGCGATTAAATGCTCAAACACTTCACAAAGACTAAAGGACATGATAAAACTATGAAAAGAGAATAATGAAATGAAATGAAACCATTACAAAAGTATCACTCAACTTATTCTTTTTGTTTATAATAAGCTTAAAAGTATGACAATTAACTCTTTATTCAAGAGTTATCACACCCCCAAACTTAAGACATTACTCGCCCTCGAGTGATGAATCTCAAAAGATGATGCACGACACCCAATGACAACAAATGAAAAGAGCGAAAAGAAAAACTAAATAAACAAACAAACATAGAGGATATACTTTGCCTAGCTAATGATTAAAAAGGGTAAAAGCTCTCAAGAATGTTGGTTTGAAAATGGGAAGTTGAATTTCAATCTTACACAAGTTTTAAATCAAATCCTTTAAGTATTAATGCTGCTGCCAAAATATGAATCAAGTGTTTATGCCTTTAGTGCATGCATAGCTCTTCCTAAACGGTTTCAATTACCAAGAATCAAGCTAGACCTTGATCCTCAAGCTTAAATAATGTCTCCATATGTTACTTAGTGATTCTCTCTCCACTAATGTAGACAAACACTACACCAAAGATCAATAGGGCTTTATTAAGCTTGTAATGATGGGCTAGGGTGAAGGTAGGTTAAGAGAGATAAATTTTTGGCTCATATCACCCTAAAGCACCTCACTCTTTCTAGGACCTTAGTACATAAATGCGAACATTACTCTCCCCCAAAGACAACCCCCAACAAAATAAAATCTTGCCATTAACCTTTATTACCAACATTCAAAGATAAAACTACAACAACTTTCCTTTATTTGAAAAGTACACCCCCAAACTTATTTACAAACATACATACTTTTTTTTTCTGATTTTTTTTCTCTATATTTTTTTTTATATATGCTTTGATGCAAGGGAGTGTACTCTTAAATAAATAATTATATATATATATTTAGAATGAAAATAAACAACTAGATGGCAAGAATACAAGAAAATTGATAACACACTCTCCCCCCAAACTTAAAATCAACATTGTCCCCAATGGAGAAAACAAGTAAAATGAGAAAAGGAAAACGCTCACCCAATTTTCTTGCTCACACTCAACTCATCACAACCCCCCAAAATACACAACAAATAAATCCTATAAAGAACAAGGTGCTAAAAGGGTGTGGTGAAAAGAGATGATTATATATATGTAAAGGTAGGCTAATGAGTGGCTAAGAAAGAAAAGTGACACTTATAGCTCAATGGGGTGACTAGGGATAAAAAATGCATACAAGGTAGGCTTCAAAGGCTCAAACAGTCCAAAGATGGCCTAAATCATGTCATCAATGTGGTGTTGTCTAGGATTTCGCCTCAAGGAAAACCACTAAGTAATTCTAGAAACTTAAGCTCTCACAAGAACCTAACTCTCACTAGGTTCTCAAAACCGCTTAGTCAAGCTATGCACACCCTAAAGAGAGAAACAAAGTCATCAATCAATGGCAAGCAACATTCACACCCAAAGAATATAATTTAAAACTAAGTAAGATAGACATTCAGCTTCAACCTAGATGGATTATATGGTCAGGTTATGCAAATCGTCATCGAGCCCCCTAATTAAGATTAATAAGACAAAATACATCCTCAGAACAACACAAACACAAGAAAAAAATATACATCGACACTAAATCAAAATATCAACAAACAAGACAACAATGAAGTCAAAAGTACAGAATAGCGACAATACAAAAGCACTGAACAAAATAAGAAATAAACAAGCTAAGATAAGAAACTCCCTCCGCCTATTCCTCGGAATTTTCATCCGAAGGAGTAGGGTCGTCTTGCGGTAGTGGAATGGTCCATTCCTTCAAAATGGCATCAGGGAAAGGTGTTGTGGGCCTGGTGAAGTTCCGCTGAAGAGACTTAATTAAAGCAGCATCCCGCTTCTTTGCATACTTGAAATACTCAATCTGTTGCTGCTCATTGTGCTCCACACGACTCAGGATCATAGATAACAGCAGGGCAATAGTGGAGGTAGGCGGCGCTTCATCGCTCACAGGTGCTTTACCACGATCTGATTTTGAGCCATGTCCTTGCACACGTTGAATCGAAACCAAATCAATGCCTACCCACCCTTGCAACACTTGTTCAGAAGGGCTAATAGTGACTCCTGCCTTCACACACAACTGAGTAATCAATGAAGGGAAGAACAAACGACCAGAATTATTTTTAGCACAACTGAAAATTTCTTGGATAATGAGTTGCCCAACATCGATACTCTTGCCTGCCAAAATACAATACAGCAGCAGCACGTGGTCTTGATTCACAGTCGTATCATGGGTGATTGGCGGCAGTGCCCATTTGATGAAGGCAAGCCATACACTGGCTTCAGGAGTCACGAAAGCATAAGATAAGGTCTGGTGACCAATTGGGGATACAGTCCAAGAGGTAGTAGGAATAGCCACGATACGAAGCACCTCATCAAAGTGTTCTGGCGTAGGGGCAGAAACTAAGTCCTGGAAGTCGGCATCCACAGAAATGGGCAACCCATAAAATTCATTAATAACCTCTGCTGAAAAGGAAACAGAGGTACCGTGGACAATTACTTCAGGGTTCGCCTCGGTCACCAAGTTGGCATAAAATTCACGCACAAGGGGCACACACGCCCGCTTAGGCTTCAAACAGAACCTGGCCCACTGGTGCTTCTCTATAACTTCGGTGATATAGGCTGGCAACTCAAAAGTAGCAGGTAAAAACCCCCGTTCGGGCCATAACTTTTTAGTTTTAAGCTTCTCAAAGCGCTGTGCAGCCTTGGCGCAATGAAATTTCTCCGCATTGTGGGGTTGAGTAGATGGACCCGCCTTGGTGTGCTCGGTGGCCCTGGATTTTGGCTTGCATTTCAATGGTGTTGCTTCGAGAGGGGATTTTATAGGACTGATGGTCTCTGTTTGCTTGGATTTGTGGGTTGGTTTGGGTTGTTGTTTCTTGGGGGTTGCTGGTTTGGTTTGTTTTGTTGTAGCTTGTGATGGCTGAGGAGCAGGTGGTGCGGGGTCAAGTGTGGTAGTGGAGGCCTCGAGGTTGGTGAACTTTGGTGTAGCTGATGGTGGGACAGGGGGAAGTGGGGTAGTTTTTGGCTTCTTTCTCTGTGCTCTCGTTTTAGTGGTCATGATGGGCAAAAAGACAGCAGCTAAAGAACAAAGTTGTCCCACAACAAAAGGAGCACCTGAACAGAAATGCCACAGAATTTCCAGCAGAATAGCAGAACAATATTACCACCCCGTGAGGCCACAAATTATCCAACAGAGTTTCCAACAGATTTGTGCTCACCAGATCAAAGACTAGCAGTACTCAAATGCCCTTAATATAAATATATATATGTGTATATTTAGCACTATACGGGGACAAGGAATTGATACCCCATGATTGAGAGGCTCGAACGAATGTTGGAATTTGAGGTCAATGTATGGAGCTTACGGCCTGGTGCCTAGGCGCTGAAGGCTGGGGAATCATCTGACCAAAATTTCGGCAGGGACTCACGGAAGCACCTGGTGCGCCGAAGGGGTGCCGGGTTGAGGCACGCAAAGGCAAGGGCAACTAGGTCGTGATTCGTTGGGCTCGCGGGTCGATCGGTCTGGGTGAATGGGTCGACGGGGGTTTCGGGTCCATGGCTGGTTTCGTGGGTGGTTCTCAGTCTGGGGTCGTCGTGGTCTCGTGGTTGTGCTGGGTGGTGCATGATGGCAGGGAGGTGGCTATGCCGTGGGTTTGATTGGGTTTGGTTGGGTGGCTCTGGGGTCGACGGGGTGGTTCTCGGCAGTGGGGTCGTCGTGAGGCGGAGGCCGTGGGGTCGTGTGGGGTCGGAGATGTCGTGGGGTTGACTGGGTTTGGCTGGGTGGGTTCGGCCGTGGGTTTCTGGGGTTGGGAGGCGTGTGGTCGTGGGTTTGGGTTCGACGAGAGGGGTCGGTGGCTGGGCGAAGGCCGTGGGGTCGTGGGATGGCTCGGAGTGGTGAGGTCGTGGGGTCGTGGGTGTGGGCTAGGTGGAGTCGACTGGTGGGTCGGCTGGGTTCGTGGGGTCGTGTGAGGCCGTGGGGTCGTGGGTGATAGAGAGGGATGGGGTATTAGGCTATATACAAATATATATATATTATTAAATAAAAATAAAATAGATAAAATATATACAGTAAATTGATAATATATATTATACCGATATATATATAATTATAGATAGATATATATATATAGGGAAAAGTTATATATATGTATACCCGAATAAATATATAAATTAATTTTTTTTTATAGTATTATATATATCTGAATGACACCATGACCCAGGTTTGTTTCTCTGCCCAGATTGCTAACAGTGCCCAAGATGTGCTTCAGCAACCCAAATTTGACGTAACTCCCCATTATTTTCGGAGATATTTGCGGCCATTTTGCTGCAGCAAAAATCTCGCAAAACCATCAAACTTCAAAATCACTTCCAAACACCATGTTTCTTGCTTTCTTAACACCTGAAACACCAAAATAAACATAAAATTGCTCCAAAACATCACAATAAGATGTGATTAACATTACAAAAAATTAAAATTAAAATAACTATAATTAAAAACACGCATATGTATATATTTTTTTTTTCTTTCTTTCTTTTTATATATATAGGTATATTTACAGAATGACTTGCTTGAATCTCTCTCTTCGGGTCTCCCTTAAAATAACACAAGGAGCACAAGGAAACCCGAAGTACCATCTGCTTCATGCATCCTCCAAAGTAATGGAGGTCTTCGCTCGGTTGACCTCTCCTTCCCAATAGTGCTTAAGTCACTGGCCATTCACTTTAAACTCTCTACCAGACTGATTTTCCCTTACTTCAACAGCCCCATGAGGATACACCTTGATGATTGTGAATGGCCCCGACCACCTAGATTTCAATTTACCAGGAAATAAATTCAGCCGCGAGTTAAAAGAGCAAAACTCGCTGTCCTTCTTCAAAAACTCGAGGTTGAATCCTCTTATCATGCCATCTCTTAGTCTTTTCCTTCTACAACTTGGCATTCTCATAAGAGAACAACCTCATTTCTTCAAGCTCATTCAATTGCAACATGCGAGCTTCCCCAGCAGCTTGAAGATCCATGTTAAGCTTCTTAATGGCCCAATAAGCCCGATGCTCTAACTCCATGGGCAAGTGACAAGCCTTCCCATAAACCAAGCAGTAAGGGGACATTCCCAATGGTGTTTTAAATGCAGTTCGGTAAGCCCAAAGAGAGTCATCTAATCTTTGAGACCAATCTTTGCGAGATGGATTAACAACTTTCTCTAGCACACCCTTGATCTCTCTATTGGAAAGCTCGGCCTGACCATTTGTTTGAGGATGGTAGGCAGTAGCGATCTTATGTTTCACACTGTATTTAGCCAACAAGGCTGCCAAAATCTTATTCACAAAGTGGGTGCCCTCATCACTTATTAGAGCTCTTGGAGTGCCAAGGCGGATGAAAATATGCTTATGTAAGAACTTCATGACCACCTTGGAATCATTGGTAGGACTCGCCACTGCTTCAACCCATTTAGAGACATAATCGACTGCCACCAAGATATACAAGTTCCCAAATGACGATGGGAATGGCCCCATAAAGTCAACTCCCCAAACATCGAATAATTCCACTTCAAGGATGCAATTCAATGGCATTTCATTCCTTGCTGAAATATTTCCAACACATTGGCAGCGATCACATCTTTTAGCAAAATCATGAGCATCCTTGAAAATAGAAGGCCAATAGTAACCCGATTGACAAACTTTAGCTGCTGTCCTTTGACCACCAAAATGCCCACCATAAGGAGCTGAATGACAATGCTCTAGAATACTTGAAACTTCATCCTCAAGCACACAACGTCTCATGATACGATCTAGACATTGCTTGTACAAATAGGGCTCATCCCAATAATAAAATCGCACATCATGAAAGAATTTATTGAGCTGCTGCCTATTCAAATCAGGTGGCTGCAAATCACTCACCAAATAATTGACAAAATCAGCATACCATGGTGTAGTGACTTGGTTCACAACTAACAATTGCTCGTCAGGGAATGTCTCTTTGATAGGCCCTTCATCTTGCTTCTCAGTACCAGCCTCAAGCCTAGATAAATGGTCAGCCACTTGATTCTCTGTCCCTTTTCTATCCTAAATCTCCAAGTCAAATTCATGAAGAAGAAGAACCCATCGAATGAGTCTTGGCTTAGCATCCTTTTTTTCTATAAGATACTTGATTGCTGAATGATCTGTGTACACCACCACTTTAGTCCCCACAAGATAGGCTCTAAACTTGTCAAAAGCAAACACAACCGCCAAAAGTTCTTTCTCGGTGGTGGTATAGTTCAATTGAGCATCGGCTAGCGTCTTGCTTGCATAATAAATGGAATGAAAGACCTTTTCTTTTCGCTGCCCAAGCACGACACCCACAGCAAAATCACTAGCATCGCACATCAATTCAAAGGGGAGAGACCAATCCAGAGCTACAATGATGGGTGCGGTGATAAGAGCCTTTTTTAAAGTCACAAATGCTTCTTGACACTCCGTGCTGAAATCAAATGCTCGATTTTGCTCAAGTAAGGAGCAAAGGGGCTTAGAAATCTTTGAAAAATCCTTTATAAACCTCCTATAGAAGCCCGCATGCCCCAAAAAGCTTCTAATCCCCTTGACTTTAGTAGGTGGTGGCAATTTTTCTATAACTTCCAGCTTTGCTCTATCCACTTCTATGCCCTTGTTAGAAATTCTATGGCCCAACACAATGCCTTCTTGAACCATGAAATGGCATTTCTCCCAATTGAGTACCAAGTTTGTTTCTTCACATTTAGCCAAGACTTGCTCCAAGTTAGCCAAACAAGTGTCAAAAGACTCCCCAAATACTGAAAAATCATCCATGAAGACTTCAAGAGACTTCTCCACCATATCTGAGAATATTGCCATCATACAACGTTGGAAAGTGGCGGGGGCGTTGCACAGCCTAAAAGGCATCCTTCTAAAGGCAAAGGTACCATAAGGAGAAGTAAAGGTAGTCTTCTCTTGGTCTTCCGACATGATGGAAATTTGATTATAGCCTGAATACCCATCAAGGAAACAATAAAACTCCTTTCCCGCCAACCGATCAAGCATTTGGTCAATAAATGGCAGCGGGAAGTGGTCTTTGCGAGTAGCCTTATTCAACTTCCGATAGTCCATACAAACATGCCACCCCGTCACTTGTCTTGTGGGAATCAACTCATTGTTTTCATTAGCCACCACCGTGACTCCACCTTTTTTAGGAACACACTGAATTGGGCTGACCCAAGAACTATCTGAAATTGGGTAAACAATTCCATAATCAAGCCACTTAATTATCTCTTTTCTAACCACTTCCTTCATGATAGGATTAAGCCTTCACTGCTGCTCAACAGAATTATTACAGCAATCCTCCAACAGAATTTTGTGCATACAAAATGAGGGACTTATCCCCTTGATATCCGCCATAGTCCAACCAATGGCCCTTGTGTATTTCTTCAAAATAGCCAGCAACAAACTCTCTTTTTCAGCTCCTAACATGGCTGAAATAATCACAAGCAAGGTCTCATTATCTCTCAAATAAGCATACTTCAAGTGACTAGGCAAGGGCTTCAACTCTAACTTTGGTGGCTCTTGAATAGAAGGCTTAGGAGGCTTAAAATTCCCTTCAGACAAATTCAATGACTCAAAAGGCCTCCTGAATTTAGCAAAGGGCTACTTTGACTCCACCCATGTAACTTGGCTTTCTTCCTCTTCACTTAAGCTTTCAAGCTCTTTAAGTGACCTCACCCCCACTCCATCTTTACAAGCTTCCTTATGGAATTTTTCAGTGACAATAGACTCAATTACACTTAGCCTAGAACATTCCTCAACCTCATCCGGAAACTTCATAGCATTGAACACGTTGAAAGTCACTTGTTGGTCATTCACCCTCATAGTAAGCTCCCCTTTTTGTACATCAATCAAGGTCCTCCCGGTAGCTAGAAATGGCCTACCCAAGATAATAGGAACATCTCTATCCGCTTCATAATCAAGGATGATGAAATCAGCCGGAAAGATGAATTTGTCAACTTGAACAAGTACATCTTCAATTTTTCCTTCCGGGTGCACCATAGAAGGATCCGCTAATTGCAAAGTTACTGTGGTTGGTCTCGCTTCTCCTATCCCCAACTTCTTGAAAATTGACATGGGCATCAAATTGATACTAGCCCCCAAGTCACAAAGTGCCCTACCAACATCTCTACCACCAATAGAACAAGGAATTGTGAAGTTGCCCGGATCCTTCAATTTAGGAGGAATTTTACTCTTCAATATAGCATTACAGCCTTCAGTCAACGCCACTGTTTCAAATTCACCAAGCCTCCTCTTTTTAGTTAAAATATCTTTCAAAAACTTCACATAGTTGGGAATTTTCTCCAAAGCTTCAACCAATGGTATATTGATGTGAAGTTGTTTCAAAACATCTAAAAATCTCCGGAATTGACTATCTTGTTGCTGCCTTTGAAAGCGCTGAGGAAATGGTGGAGGTGGCTTGCTTGTAGGCTCTCCTGTAGCATTTTGTGGATGAATTGCTGCAGCAATTGCTTCAGGATCAGCATTTAAATTTTTTGATTTCACAGCTTTGTCTCCTTTGTCCCCACTACTTTGGATTGAAGTGGGCTCGTTGTTTCTAGTACAATTATCCTCAGTCAATTCCACATTTTTGCCACTCCTCAAGGTAACCGCCTTGCAATGCTCCTTGCCATCTTTCCTTGGATTTTCTGTATCACTAGGCAAGGTGCCTTGTGGTCTATTCCTTAGCTCATTAGCAAGCTGCCCCAACTGAGTTTCTAGATTCCTCAAGGATGCCACTTGACTCTGAATTACAGCATCGTTCTTGGCCATATATTCCTTCATTAAACTCTCCAAAGAGCTTGATTGAGACACTTGAGGATGAGGCGGTGGAGCTCTTTGTTGTTGTTGAGAAAACCCCGGTGGATATGTAGGCTTGTTTTGCATTGGTGCTCCGCTTAAACTAGCTCCTTGACCCCCCCATGAGAAGTTCGAATGATTCCTCCAACCCGGATTGTAAGAGTTCGAATATGGGTTATTACGGCTCACATTTTGATTCCCCAAGTAACAAACTGATGCAGGATTTGATGGACAGCTGTCAAATGTGTGCCCATCTCCACAATAAACACAAGAAACATCTGCCACTTGGCCCATAGCAGCTGGCTGTACCATTCCCCTCAAACTCATGTTCTTGAGAAGGTTAGTCATTGAAGAAACTTGAGCTGTCAAAGCTGTCAATGCATCAACTTCAAGTATACCAGCCACTTTTCGACTTGTTGAGGCTCTAACATTGGACCATTGATAATTGTTGCTAGCTATCCTCTCCAAAATCTCATAGGCTTCATTATAGGACTTCGAGAGAATAGCCCCATTGGCTGAAGCGTCTAACACCATATGAGTGGAAGAATTTAGCCCATTGTAGAAAGTCTCCATTTGTATACAATGCGGGATCCCATGGTGTGGGCACTTTCTCAATAATTCATTGAATCTCTCCCAAGCTTCACAGAATGATTCATCTTCCAGCTGCTGAAATGACATGATTTCATTGCTAAACTTGGCATTTTTGGTAGGGGGAAAGTACTTCATCAAGAATTTTTCAGCCAACTCATTCCATGTAGTCACCGAGTCGGGAGGAAGGGTGTTGAGCAAAGCTCTAGCTCGATCCCTCAAAGAGAAAGGGAAAAATTTCAACCTTAGGGCCTCATCAGTCACTCCTTGTAGCTTGAAGGAGTCACTCACCTCCAAAAATGAACGAAGATGAAGGTGAGGATCCTCAGTAGGCAGCCCACTAAATTGACCCACTGTTTGCAACATTTGGAACATCACGGGCTTTAACTCAAATTGGGGTGCTTGATTTTCAGGCCTAACAATGCCCGGATTGAGCTCATTAAACATGGGGGCAGCATACTCCCTTATGGCTCTCTCTCTATCATCAGCCATAGCAATTGTATTAGTGACATTATTAGCACCCTCAACTCCTTCAACCTCTTCAGCCATATTAAGGCGATTTTGAGCCCGTTGTTCCCTTAGTCTTATTCTAATTGTTCTTTCAATCTCGGGGTCAATAGGAGCTAGTTCAATGTCTTCTTGCTCGTTCATATAGTAAATCACCTGAGAAAACACAAGAGCAAGCAAACAAAGTCAGCTCAAAAAAAGAAAAAAAATAAATTGCAAGTAATTGATTTTGCAAGAATTTCTAATTTCAATCCCCAGCAACGGCGCCAAAAACTTGTTGTGAAAATTGATTTGATTAAAATGTGCAAGTGTACACAGTCACAAAACAAGTAATAAAGTAGTGAGTATTCAAGCTCGTCTCCACAGGGATTGCAAATTAAAACTAAATGCATAAATTAATTACTAAACAATTACACTAGTGAACAAATTGAATTTCTTTGATTTTCCAAATTAACCCAATAAAAAGAAAGTAAAATTACTTAAAGTAAACTGGACAAGAACCTTGAGAGAAATATATGAATTTTAAAATGGACTTGAATCATTGAATCCCCCTATATTATTTTTCCTGAACACATTGCGAACGTATTGCTGCAGCAATTTTCTAGCAAAACTCCCAGGATAACAAAAAGTTCATTTAACACGCATAAAACTTTCCCAAATCTTATGACCTTAATTCTTGTACCTAATTAAACATATTCATATGCAAAATCAGATTTAAGAACGCAATCACAATTCAATTCTCATATGTTACACAAGGTAATTAACATATCCCTATATTAATTACTAACATAACCTAACCTAGATTATGACTTGTGTCATTCAAGTTTTTTCTATTACATTCAACCTTTCCAGCATTAAATATAATTAAAATAACTTGCCATTGCTGGCCAAACAACAACAAGAAATTAATTTAAGCACACTTGAATGATCAAGGGAGATTTTACTAAAATAAAGTGCAAGAAATGGATAGATTATAACATAGGGTTCATCAACAATTCAAGCCACCAAGAAATTAGTTCATGGCTGATTTCATAAACATTAATTCACAATCAAAACAGCCCATAATATTCAGTTTAGAATCCAACTCAGATATTAATACAATAGAGTTTAGAAAGAAGAGAAAAACAAATCCAAAATGATGCTTGAGCTTCTTTGGTTGGCCTCCTTCTTCCTTGAACCTCTTTCTATATCTTCCTGGCGTTTTTTTTCTCTGTTTTCTCTTTGGTTTTCTGCAGTAAACTTGTGGCTCAAGTCTCTCTCAAAAATGGAGGCTGCTCCTTCCTTAATTAGCTAGGGTACAACCCTCCTATTTTCCTTCTCTTTATTTCCCAATTTTACCCCTCCTTTTTTTTTCTCTCTGACGTGACCCACTCACTTAAAAACTGCTGATATAATATCTGTGCCCACTTTGTGCCATGGCAGCCTCCTTTTACAGCTGGATAAGTGATGCCACATGCACTCCTCTTTGAGCTGATATTTCCTCCTATTTTTTTCTGAAAATGCTGCAGCATAACGCTCCTGTCTTCAGCAAACCCTATATTTCATCACAAGCAACACATAATAAAAATCTATTTGCTTTTCTTGATTTCTTTAGAGAGTACCATGCAATACTTCACAAAGACTAAAGGACATGATAAAACTATGAAAAGAGAATAATGAAATGAAACCATTACAAAAGTATCACTCAACTTATTCTTTTTGTTTATAATAAGCTTAAAAGTATGACAAATAACTCTTTATTCAAGAGTTATCAGGGTGTTTCAAATGCACCCGACCTCGCATAGCGAGACCCTGAGGTGGGGGTGTCTTGTGTATCTATTTGAGGCCCTTGCATCGAGGTGCCTTGTACACCCAGCCTCGCATAGCAAGGCCCTCAGGCATAGCGTGGTTGAACCCCACGGCTTTGTGTGTGATGCTCTATGGGATAATTTTCCCATATTCACAATTGCCCTCGATTCTATGAGCACACTTTCAAGTTTGTTTGTAGACTTTTTCATATGTTTTCTATGTGATATGTATGGCGCTCATGCTTCGTCTTTTCTTGAAGGGGCATGGAAAGGTCACATTTGGAGTGATATCTTGTGGTGGATGAAGAAACACAAAATACACCTTGGTTTTGTGTTTCTTTCTAGTTTATAAAGAAACACAAAATCCAACTAGCTTTGGTAGTGATCCAAGTGTGTCCTTAAGATTGAATGAGAGCCAACCATTCCCAAGTGCGGATCCCATGGTTGTCAATACCTTTGATCCCCACTCTCCATTTTTAATTTGATCCAAGGGCTATGGAGCCTTGGCTCTTCCTATAAATACCCAAAACATGGACCAATTTTCTCACACTAAAGATTACATAGCCTACTGGTAATTCTTTCAAGTCACTTCCAACAGCTCCAAGGTTCCATCCTCCATAGAAACATTTTGTGGGATAATTTTCGCCACTATGAAATTTCCTTTTATTTTTACTATCCATGCTTCCATTGTAGTGAATATAGGGTGCTTTCGCTTAGGAGGTCGTCCTCGTAACTTTAAAGGTCCATCTCACACATATCCAGGGGCATGTTTCCACACACTCTATGGCCTTCCCTCGCATACCCAAGGTCTCATTCGTACACATCCAAGTATGCTTCCTTCTGCCAATGGTATATGCACACTCTCTTATCTTTTATATGAGAGTAGGGGCCATAGATTAGTATGTAACATTTCCTTAAGAGTTCCTTGTTCCCATGCCACATTAGGCGCACATACATGGGTCCTTATCTTACGCCAATTACACTCTTGTTGTAGACATAGGGTTGTCTTCACGCACACACATCGTCGAGTCTTAGCTTGCATGTGGTGTCTGGAAGGTCATCTAAAGTTCTGCCTAATGTTGAACCTATCGAGTTGTCATCTTTTGACTCTGAGGCCAATATTTACAAACCATTTGCAAATGAGGGTGTGTGAATGATCTACCTGCAGTGGTTATCCAACCTTAGGCAAAAGGCATGGGGCCTTGAGAGTGAACTTGAATCTGTTACTAGTGGTGGGGGTTCTTGTTTCTCCCCATGGCACGAGACATACGTCTCCCAACGAAAATCAACCCTTCAAGATTGCATAGCCAAAATTGCTTGCCTAGAGGAAAACCTAACACCTGAACCTCCATCTCCCTATGGTACTAAAGCTCCAAACGTCGGGGGTCCTACTCATCGGGATGTCGATAGTCATCCCCCTGAACTTGAGTTTTTGTCCATGGTATTTCCCTCATTTCTTCTTCCATCCATGGCCGAACGTCATAGGTTCAAGCAGTATGCGGGTAGACATAGGACAGGTAGAGGGCCTTCTAGGGGGTTGATGAATTTAATCGCTTACAAACCACATGTTATTTCTTTCCAGATATCATACATGCCAAGGGAGATCCCTGACAAGTTTGAGAATGCAGACATCGAGTCAACTCTGACCTAGAACAAACTCTCTAACATGCTAAAGGCCCATCGATTGTCACCGGACATCAGCTTCATCATTCCGTCCCATAACGACCGTGCATCTGAGCCGCCAGAGGGGCTTGTAACTTTGAATGGCTCGGTGATCAAGTCTAAAGAGGCCTTGCCACTCCAACCCTTCTTTGTTAGGGTAATTAACTATTTTGAGCTTACACCTCTTCAGCTGTCACCCAGCTCTTGGGTTTTATTAAGTTGTCTGTATTTGTTATATAAGCAAGTGCACCTCCAGGGGGCCTCCATCAATGATGTCCATCATCTATTCACTCTAAGGGCGAACCCAACAACCCCTGGATTCTATCAGCTCCAAAAGGTTGTGGCTCTCTCAGGGTATCCCCTCATGGAGGGCTCCATTTTCAATAGGGGTTCGTAGAAGAGCAATTTTTTCTTCACCAACAGTGTATCCACCCACCATACCCGCTTCAACATATCAAGTAAGCCTTTTCTATCTGCATATATATATATATATACTTGTATTTACCCCTCTTCTCAGGTTTGCCTTACTATACCTATTCCTTTTCCATGGCCTTAGGTCTTGAAGGGGTTGTCAGCCCCACTTTGCGTCTTATAGCCTGCGACCGTGTGGCGAAGTTCCTTGGTATGCCAGCTTCATGCAAATAGGCTTACTGCCTTTTCACTGAGGGAAATCTCTATTCATCCAAGTTGTCATCTCTGGTCCAATCCATTTCCTTATGCTTCATCTCATCCAATTCTACAGGATATGGGACTACTAAGTCACCCCGGGTCCCATAGCCCTATCCTCTGTATAAGCGTACCCGATGCTGACCATCATCCTACATGCTAAGGTTATTCTTGACTAATAAATCAATGCTAGGATATGGGATTAATAAGTTACCCCAGAACCCTGAGTCCTATCCTCTATTTAAGCGTATAATGCGCTAACCAGCACGCAACGTGCTAAGGTCGTGCTTGACTAATAAGTCAATGCTAGGATATGGGACTAATAAGTCACCCCGAATCCATTAGTCCTATCCTCGATTTAAGCGTACCTGGCACTTCTGGTTAGCATAACCATAACGACCAGCGCTCAACGTGCTATTGTCTCCCTTGATTGATAAGTCAATGCTTTACGACATGCTCTCAGTGCTTTTGCCAACCTTGACTAATAAGTCAATGCTTTACAACCAGCGCTCAGCGCTATTGTTGTCTTTGACTGATAAGTGAAGCCTTTCTCAATAAGATAGTGCAAATAGGCATATATCATATATCAAATATCTAGATATAAAGCATTTGGCATGCTTAACCGAAAATCATAAGCATAATCATAATCATGCACGTACTCAGGCGTTCATGCCTTATTCATGTTCCTGCTCAACAATTCGGAATCACAAGCATAATAATAATCATGCACATGTATAGAGACTCGAGCTCTATTCAATTCTATATTCAACATTCAAGGCATGCCATAATCACATGTATCACATAATGGGTGCAGTTTTCTTACCTTTGGTCCAAGCACAGGTTACCAATAAATGACCCTTGAGCAAGATCCTGATTCTAAACCCTTAGCGATAACCTTGTAACGTCCCAAAATTACCTAATAAGGCTTAGGGCCTTGATTAGGGGACGAGGATGGAAATATATGGAATTATATGTTTATTTGATTGTGATTATGTGAGTTATATGATAATATAACTAGTTGTGAAAGTTTAGGGATATTAAATATGCATGTGGGCCTATTTCTTATTATAAGTGCAACTTTTGTAATTTGGCCTATTATGGGCATAATTGTATATATATGCATATATGTGATAAATGTGAGAGACCACATTATTATGTGGGTTTATTTAGGTTACTCGGCATGAGACGATCCTAGGAAGCAAGTTAGTGGGAAAGTCACAACGGGACCCAATACCCGACTCGGGGTAATTCAAGGGGGTGTTTTAGGTATTTGGCATTGAATTGGGTTATCGGGTAATTGGAATGAATAATTGGGGAATATTTGGAGTTAGTGAGTTTAGGAGGGAATACTAGGGAATTTGACCATTTTTCCCTCGGGGACGTTTTTGGTACCCCGAGCCTCGGGATTAGCTTAAATAAACTTAAGCCTTACGAAAACATAAAGAAACACACAAACACTTCACTGAACCGACTCTCCCTCTCTCTCATTTCTCTCTCAACTTTCTAAGCTAGTCTTTGAAGAGTTAAGAAGATTGTGGCTGGAAACTAAAGAATTGAAGCCTCGGGATTAGAATTCGGATAGCTTGTGGCTAGGGGATCACCGTTCATAACTAAGGTTATCTCTAGGGGCTCGGAATCAGGATCATGCTCGAGGGTCGTTATTATTTTACGCTATACTCAAACCTGAGGTAAGAAAACTACACCCAATACGTGTTATATGTGATCGGGGCTTGGCCCGACTTTTAATAACAATTATGATTAGGGCTTGGGCTTGGGCTTGGGCTTGGGCTTCGGCCCCTGAGAAAAAATATGTTTAAGTTATCATTTCACATGTTGATTAATCCTACTTGAATATTCTATAACTGCTTAAGTGTTACAAGTCTGTTTGCATGGTTTGTGTGGCTAAGGCTTGGCCCCGTTAAATAAGTATGATTATTATAATGATTACGGTTACTTTATGGTAATATGTGATTAACATGCATGCGTACTCGTTTTGTTGGGGTGTGCCTATCCATATTTATTTCTTTATTGTTGTTCGAATACCTGGTTCATGGCTTGACTTATTAGTCAAGGACGGCAATAGCACACTGTGCGCTGGTCAAAAGGCTTGGGCCTAAATCAGCAACGTACTATTACGTTGGCCAACCCTATGATTGTTGGAAAATGAAAGGTGTTTGGCTAGCTCTATGGCTAGTTACTCCGAGCTAAGGGCGAGAGCCTCAGGTGACTCTACGGTCACACATCTAGGGCATAGGGCCCCGGGGTTGACCCTATGGTCAACTGTTAAGGGTAGCGACCCCAAATTGGTCAAATGACCATTTATTTGTAATTGAATGACTGTATGAGTAGGTTATAATTGCTGGACATGCTAGATAAGTATCTGGGAATCTGTATTTTTTGTTTATGTACATGCTTAAGTTTTCTTGCTCAGCCTTGGACCACGGGTGCTTTGTGGTGTAGGTAAGGGAAAAGGGAAGCTTGACCATCCATGAGTTGGAGAGCTTCGGTGGCAGCGTGTACATATGTGGCTGCTCGTCCACCACGGTCAAGGATATCTTAGAGGAACTAGGGTTGTAGCCCTGATTTTGCCGCTTGGGTCAGTCGAATGTAAATTTTGATGTACATACACCTTTTTAAAAGTTTGGTTGTAATATTGTGGGATCCCATGAATGTATGAAACTTTTTAAATAAAAATCAATGGTTCCTTTGACCAAAAATGTTAACCCTAACCCTTAACATTAACCATAGTTAAACATTTTAAACCAAATGACTTGATTAGCAAGTCTAACACAATTTAAAGTGCACAGTGTAACGGTCCTAGATTAGGAGGACGTTACAACTTGGTATTAGAGTTGCCAAGGTTTAAGGGTTCCTGAAGACTGGCCGGGCATGTACACTCACCACTAAAGACAAGCTCGACTCAAGGTTCGGTAATTATTATGTGGTTATGTGTTTAAATGCTTAAATATGATGTGAATGCCTTATCTGCGCGCTTGTTTAAGAAGCATGAGATAATCTGATAGGGCATGGCCCTTGACTGTTGCATGAATGATAAAGAACATGCTTATTAGAAATGTTACACTTGCATAAATGTTTGTATATGTTTATGTGCATTGTTATTTGCTGATGGATATCAGGAAGTGCTTATTAGCACCAAGAGTGAGCATATTATGTGTTGGCATGCTTCTTAGCACTGCATCTATTGTTTCTCCGCTTGATCTTGGACCGTCAGGTGACAAGAGGTATGGTTATTACATACCTAACGGCCGATTTGATCACTGCAAAGTGGGTAGATATCAACATGAATCCTCAAAGGTCAGAGAGGTTGGCTAACCAAGAGTTACAGGCCAGAGAAAGGAATGACCAGAGCCAAGCCCCACCGCTAGCTCTAGAAAATTGGCAGCAGGTGCTTGCTGACATGCAAGCCAGGTTAGAGAGGCAGGAAGAAGAGATATGCCTATTGAGACAGCAACAGGTTCCAATAGGGAACCCACAGCCCGCAGTGCAGGCAGTGATACAGCCAGAGGTACCAACAACAGTGCAGCCCCAGTCAGGGGGAGATAGATGGGAACCCCTGTATGAGAGGTTCAGGAAACAACACCCTCCAGTATTTGAGGGCGACTCAGATCCACTAAAGGCTGAGCAGTGGATGACCATGATAACCACCATCCTGGATTTTATGAGGGTAGGTGGTAATAAGAGAGTGGCATGCGCCACTTATATGTTTCAGGAGGATGCCCAAATATGATGGGAGGTGGTATCCCAAACCAGAGTAGTAACAACCATGGAATGGGAAGAGTTCAAAAACTTTTTTAATGAGAAGTACTACAACGACACAGTTAAAGTTGTAAAGGCTAAGGAGTTCAGCAAGTTACTTCAGGGTAACATGACAGTGATAAATTACGCCCTGAAGTTTGACAGACTGGCAAAGTTCGTCGAGGATCTGGTGCCCACTGATGGGACCAGAAGAGAGAGATTTCTTCAGGGGCTACAACCTATGGTAGCCTGGGATGTTCGTATTACCACTGCGCCAGGATGACTACCTATGCATATGCTATGGAGAAGGCGCTTACAGCTGAGAGCACAGAGAACAAGATCTGGCGTGACAATGCAGCCAGAAGGGATTCTAAGAGGTTGGGACCTCCATTTATAGGCTTTGGTAGGGGCGGAGGCCCCAGTGACCAGAAGAGGAAGACTCTGGAAATAGTGTCAGCTCCAGGGCCAGATAAGAGTCCATGGGGCATACAGATGGGCCGCCACGGTGGCAGTGAGACCTGGAGAGCATTCCCAGAGTGTACTCGGTCCAAGAGGTGTCATATTGGGGAATGTCGGGCAAAGGCCTGCTTTATTTGTGGCAGTCTAGGGCAATTGAAGAAGGACTGCCTGAGACCCAGAAAGGAAGAGTCGAAGAAGGTGGACAGCCTGACGCTAGCTCATGTGTTCACCTTGACTCAGGCAGAGGCCGAGGCTAGTCCCTCGGTGGTTACAGGTCAGATTTCTAGTGCTGGAAACTTCTATACTGTTTTGTTGATTCGAGTGCTACGCACTCTTTTGTTGCTAGTAGAATTATAGATGGATTGTGTAGACCATGTGACTTCTATCCTATGGGGTTTAGTACTATGTTGCCTACTGGGGAGTTAGTGGTTTCCAAGAGATGGGTTAGATCACTACCAGTTATAGTGGATGGTAGGGAATCATCAGTTGACTTGGTAGAATTGGTGATGACTGATTTTGATATAATTCTGGGCATGGATTGGCTAGAGAAGTATGGAGCAACAATAGATTGCAAGAAGAAGATGGTAAACTTTGAGCCCGAGGGTGAGGACCCTTTTGTATTCATTGGCACTGTGCATGGACCCCGCATACCTATGATATTTCTACATAGAGCTAGAGACCTATTGCAGGGGGGATGCATAGGTTCATAGCTAGCGTGGTGGATACCACTCAGGTCATGCCAGTGGGACTAGAACATACCCGATACGTCTGTGAGTTTCTGGACATGTTTCCAGAGGATCTGCCAAGGTTACCTCCACACAAGGAGATTGAGTTTGTGATTGAATTGGCGCCAGGGACAGAGCCAGTGTCTAGGGTACCCTATAGGATGGCTCTAGCTCAGCTAAAGGAACTAAAGGTTCAACTACAGAAGTTACTAGACTTGGTTTTTATTAGGCCCAGTTTCTCGCCATGGGGCGCACAAGTTCTCTTTGTGAAGAAAAAGGACGGTTCTTTGAGGATGTGTATCGATTACAGAGAACTTAACACATTGAATATCAAGAACAGATACCCACTGCCAAGGATTGATGATTTGTTTGATCAGTTGCAGGGTAGAACAGTATTCTCTAAGATAGATCTTTGATCTTGTTATCACCAGCTGAGGATCAAAGAGGAGGATGTACCAAAGACAACTTTTCGCACCAGGTACGGGCATTATGAGTTTTTGGTGATGTCGTTTAGATTTCATGAACAGGGTGTTCAAAGATTACCTGGACCAGTTTGTTATTGTCTTTATTGACAATATATTGATATACTCTCAGACAGAGACAGAACACGAGCAGCACCTCAGATTGGTACTACAGAGGTTGAGAGAACACATGCAGTATGTGAAGTTCAAGAACTGCAAGTTTTGGTTGGCACATGTGACTTTTTTAGGTCACATAGTCAGTAAGTATAGAATTAATGTGGATCCAGTGAAGATTGAGGCGGTCAGAGATTGGCCAAGACCAAAGAACGCTTCAAAGATCAAAAGTTTCTTGGGATTGGTGAGGTATTACAGACGCTTTGTGGAGGGGTTTTCCAAGGTTGCATCATCACTGACAGAGTTAACACGCAAGAATCAGAAGTTTGTTTGGTTAGACAAGTGTGAATACAGCTTCTAGATGCTCAAGAAGAGTTTGGTCACCACTCCAATTTTGAGTCTTCCTACAGATCGGGACAAGTTTGATGTAACGACCCAAAATTTCTAATAGGGCTTAGTGCCTTGATTAGCGTGCCAGGAGAGCATAATTGGATATATGTATGTTTAATTGGTTAAATGCGTGACTATGTGGCATGCATGATTAATATGATTATATGAATATATTATGTGCATGTTTATGAGTATTAGATATGCATGTGGGCCCTTAATAGCTTATAAGGGCATAGTTGTAATTTTGGCCCATTGAGGGCATAAATGTGATTTTATGTGATATTTGGTTGAGACCACATTATTATGTGGATATATTTGCAGTATATGGCTCGAGACGGTCATGGTGAGCGGATTAGTGAAATATTCACAGCGGGGTCTAACACCCGGCTCTGGGGGAAGCCTAGGGGTATTTTGGGAATTTAGAAAATATTTTGAGGTTTATTGGGTAACGAATAAATATTTGGTAATTAATTAGATGTGATGGGGTCAATTGGTTAACAGTAGGAACACTTGAGGAATTAGAGGGAAAACGGGGGCGGAATGACCATTTTAACCCTTAGAACAAAGTAGAGGGCTAAGTGATTCAAGGGGTAATTTCATCTTTTTGTGTTAATAGTTTAACCCAGAGGTAAGTCTAGACTCAGCTAGAAACCACCCAAGTGTTATGAAATCAGTGCTCTCTCCCTCCCTCCCTCATACACGTATTTCTCTCTCTCTCTCTCTCTCTCTCTCTCTCTCTCTCTCTCTCCCCTTGTGTATTGAAGTTGAAGAAAAACAGAAGGAAATTCAAGGTTTTGGGCTGGTTTGAGCTAGGGGGAAGCAAGGCTAATGTAATGACCCAAATTTCCTAATAAGGCTTAGGGCCTTGATTAGCAGGCCTAGAGGGCAATAAGTGATTTATTGTTATAATATGTGAATTTGTGTGAATATGTGATTAGAGGTGCATGTTTAGTTGAATTAAATATGCATGTGGGCCCCGTTTGGATATTAGGGGTATGTTTGTAATTTTAGCCCGTTGAGGGCATAAATGTGATAAATGCGATATACTTGTGATATATCTGTGTTGCACGATCCGAGACAATCCTAGGGAGCTGTTAGCCAGAAAGTCAAAACGGGGTTGAATATCCGACTCGGGATGAGTCAAGGGGTAATTCGGGTATTGCATGTTTTATGGGGTTATCGGGTTATGGAAATAAATATTTGGAGATATATATGAGGTTAGAATGTTTAGGAGGGAATATTGGGGAAATTTACTATTTTGCCCTTGGGGACATTTTTGGCACCCCGAGTCTTTGAGGTAACCTTATAGACATAAGTTAAATAAAACAAAATATAGGAAACCCTCAGAATTCTCTAAACCGGCCCTATCTCTCTCTTGAAGATTTTCTCTCCTTTGGAAGCTTGGAGAACTCTTGGTGAAATCTAATCAAAGACTAAGAAGTTGAGCTGGGATTTTAGGAGCTAGAGGCTTGGAGCTTAGGTAACTAATCCAGGGATTTAACTCAGCTCAAGGTAAGCTTTAATCTTAGTAAATTGTATTGAATAGCTGCTGGTATTTTCAGAGTTTGCATGAGAGTAAAGTGGTGAATTGCTCTTGATTGTTTGGGTGAGTTTTGGGGTTAGTTTTTGTTTAGTTTTGCTGCTAGGATTGCTTTAGAAATGTTGTGATGATTCAGTGGGATTATTGGGTTGATTTTGGGGTTAATTGGATTGGTTTTTCGTGGCAAAAATGGAGGATTTTTCTGGGTTCGAAGGGTCGGGTCGCAGCATTATTCTTGCTAAGTCGCAGCCTTCTGAAGCAGGTTGGAGGCCAGGAAGAGGGGCGGGCCACAGCATGCCCTAGCTTGGGTTGCGGCACGCCTACCCTGTTTTGGGGTTGCTCTCGGGTTTGGGGGTGGACCGCGGCATGGCCTCATAGGGCCACGGCTCTTAGTGCAATTTTGGGCTTTTAAGAGGTTTTAAGCTTGGGAATTCAAAGGTTAAGGCTCGGGATGGATTCTATCACCCGGATTGATACAATTCAAGGTCCTGGAGACTAGAATTATGACCCAAAGTTATTTAATGGATTAAAACTTGATGGATGGATATTGGTGGTGCGTTGTGACTAGGGTTTTCGTGAGGCTCGGACTAGGGGACTGTGCTTGGGACTTCAATGCTTGGAAAGCTCGAGACACAAGTAAGACAAATGTTGTACCCGTAGAGCTTATGTGCAGACCACGGCCCCATATGATTGTATTTGTAGGGCATAGCCCTTTGATTGAGTTTATTCATGTTTAAGTATTCGCCTTACTATGCTATGTGTGCATATATGTGAATGAACGGCAAGAGCCAGGAACGACGAGGGCCGGGTGCGGTGAAGGCCAGGAATGGCAAGGGGCTGGGAACGGCGTTAAGCACATGGAGTGCAAGGCTGAGTGTGGCAAGGGGCCGGGGGCAGTATTTATCACGCGGAGTGCGAGTTGCCAGGGAAAGACCTTATAGGATAGCTGGGATATCTTCACGGTGTGGACCGTGAACCTAGGGCCTGGTAAAGCGCCTCGGACGGCATGGCCCTATGTGGTTAGCTTGTTGATGGCTTATTTATATGTTAAGTGTTTGATATGCATATATTATCTGCTTGTGAGGGTTTTCTTGCTTGGCTTCGGCTCACGAGTGCTCTATGGTACAGGTAAGGGTAAGGGGATAGTCGACCAACCATGAGTACGGAGAGTGTGAAGCGGCGCGTACATGTTTGGCCTACCTAGCTACCACGACCAGGGGTATTTTGGGAGATGATTGTACTAAACCCTGATTTTGTCTTTTAGCCGACTTTAGTTATACTTTTGAGTTGTAAATTTTTTAAACAGTATTTTGGGATCCCAAATGTTTAACGCTTTATGATTTTCAGTAAGTGGAATTGTTTTCAAAGTTTATGACTTTGTTTACGGTTTAATTACACTTTTGTCTTAAAACCTCGACTAGCGAGTTAAATGCACGTTTTAAACTCACTTAGTAACGGCTCTAAGGCAGTAGGGTGTTACAACTTGGTATCAGAGTGAGCCAAGGTTTATGGTTTTTGGAGATTGACCGAACATGTACGTTTGTTGTTAGTGACAAGCTCGAATCAGGGTTGGTTGGTATGATTGACTTATATGCTGAAGTATGTGCTTAAATCCCCTATTTGCCTGCTTATTTCATATAGAGCATGATGAATGGGTTAACATATGCATGATGTCAGGGCAAGGCCCGTTGTGTGTTATATGCTATCTGTATGTTATGTGGACTGTTGTTTGTGGTTGACTGGCTTGATTTGGGAGGTGGTTTTGGATGTTGTTATCATGCCTGATGAGCGGCGTCGTTGATTGTAGGCATACTTGTTGAGATGCCTCGACAATCATCTAGACTCCGCAACAGTAAGGCCGAGGATGACAACCAGGGTCAGGACCCTCCACCTTCCCCACAGAATTGGCAACAGATGTTTGCCGAAATGGAAGCAAGGCTACAACAAACAGAGGAATAACTTTGACAGTTGAGGCAGCAGGCGCCTCCATAGGTCACTGGGTTGCCAGTTCAGCAGGTTGTGGTGCCAGTGCCGGTTCAACCTATTATGGAGAACAAGTGGGAACCTTTATATGAAAGGTTCAGGAAGCAGCATCCTCCCACCTTCGAGGGTGGATCAGACCCACTGTGGGCAGAGAAGTGGATGAATATGATTTTCTCTATTTTGGATTTTATGATGGTTAAGGGGAACAAGAGGGTAGCTTGTGCTAGCTACATGTTCAGAGAGGATGCCCGCATCTGGTGGGATGTAGTAGTTCAGAGGAGGAATGTGGCAGATATGACCTGGGAAGAGTTCAAAAACATCTTCAACAAGAAATATTACATTGTTGCAGTCCGACTTGCAAAGGTTGACGAGTTCATCAACCTGACTCAGAACCAGTTGTCAGTTACTGAGTATGCTTTGAGATTTGATCGATTGGCGAAGTTTGCGCCAGATTTAGTCCTGACGGATGCGGCAAGAAGGGAAAATTTTTTACGGGGATTGAATGTTATGATTGCCCGTGATGTGAAGATCACCTTGGATCCAGAGACTACTACCTATGCTCAGGTTGTAGACAAGGCCCTTACAGCTGAGGGGGTCGAGGACCAGATTTGGAGAGAGAGCGCCGTTAGGCAAGATGCCAGGAGGGCGGTGCCTCCTTTTATTGGATCCAGTCGGGGTAGTGGCTCCAGTGAGTAGAAGAGGAAGGCCCCAAATTCTTTTGTTCCTCCTAGCTCGGATAGGAGGGCACGGAGTGCTTTTAGTGGCCATCAGAGTGAAGGTGACAACTAGAGGAGGTTTCCAGTGTGTCCATGGTGCAGATGACGACACCAGGGTGAGTGCAAGATTAGGGCCTGCTTTATCTGTGGGAGTGCCAATCATCTAAAGAAGGACTGCCCATAAGCCAGGAAAGAGGAGTCGAAGCAGGGTGACAGTCTCGCTCCTACCAGAGTGTTTACTTTGACTCAGACTGAGGCGGAGGCTAGCCCCTCGGTTGTGACAGGTCAGATTTCTAGTGCTGGTTCTTCTTATACTGCATTGTTTTATTCGGGAGCTACTCATTTGTTTGTGTCTACTAGAGTAATAGATCAGTTGTGTAGACCTAGTGTTTTGTATGCTAGGGGTTTTTCAGACTTTGTTGCCAACTGGGGAACTGGTAGTCTTTAGGAGATGGATTAGAGCTTTACAAGTAAAGGTAGATGGTAGGGAGTTGTCTATTGATCTGATTGAGCTTGAGATGGATGACTTCGATATGATCCTAGGGATGGATTGGTTATCAAAGTATGGGGCGACGATTGACTGCAAGCGTAGGTTGGTGACTTTTGAACAAGAAGGGGAGGTACCCTTTGTGTTTGTGGGGACAGATGGTGGACCACGAATACCTATGATTTCACCACTGAAGCCTAGGGACCTAATGTAGGAAGGTTGGATAGGATTCCTAGCTAATGTTGTGGATACCTCTAGGGTTGTGCCGGTTGGACCGGGTGAGACCAGATTGGTATATGAGTTTCCAGATTTGTTCCAAGCGGATCTGCCAAGGTTACCACCACAGCAGAAGATTGATTTTGTTATAGAGTTGGCACTAGGGGCAGAGCCAGTATCTAGGACACCCTATAGAATGGCTCCGGCGGAGTTGAAGGAGTTGAAGATTCAGTTCCAGGAGTTACTAGATTTGGGGTTCATCAGACCGAGTTTCTCGCCATTGGGTGCTCCAGTGTTGTTTGTCAAGAAGAAGGATGGATCTCTTAGGCTGTGTATTGACTACAGGGAGCTGAATAAGTTGACCATTAAGAACAAGTATCCACTACCTAGGATCGACGATTTATTTGACCAATTACAGGGAAGAACAGTGTTTTCCAAGATTGATCTCCGGTCAGGTTACCAACAATTAAGGATTAAAGCAGAGGACATACCAAAGACCGCTTTCCGAACGAGGTATGGACACTATGAATTCCTGGTTATGTCCTTTGGATTGACCGATGCCCCATCAGCTTTTATGGATATGATGAATAGGGTTTTCAATGATTATCTGGATAAGTTTGTGATTGTATTTATCGACGACATTCTAGTGTATTCACGGTCAGAGACAGAGCACGAGCAGCATCTACGTTTGGTATTACAGCGATTAAGGGAGCACAGCTTATATGCTAAGTTCAGCAAGTGCGAGTTCTAGTTACCGCAAGTTACATTTCTGGGCCATATCATTAATAAGGAGGGGATCCTGGTTGACCCAAGTAAAATAGAGGCAGTGAGAGATTGGCCTAGACCGAGCAATGTACCTGAAGTGAGGAGTTTTCTGGGATTGGCAAGGTATTATCGGCGGTTTGTTGAGGGGTTCTCCAGGATAGCTATGCCGTTGACAGAATTGACAAAGAAGAAGACAAAGTATGTTTGGACATACAGATGTGAGAACAGTTTCAAGGAGTTGAAGCGGCGATTGATCACCGCGCCAGTATTGAGTTTGCCGACAGATAATGAGAAGTTTGTGGTTTATTGCGATGCTTCCAGGAAGGGTTTAAGGTGTGTGCTGATGCAAGCTGGTAAGGTGATAGCCTATGCATCGAAACAGTTAAAGGAATATGAGCAGAGATATCCCACGCATGATTTGGAGTTGGCAGCGGTGGTATTAGCACTTAAGATTTGGAGACATTATCTGTATGGAGAGAAGTGTAAGATATACACCGACCATAAGAGTTTGAAATACTTCTTCACTCAGAAGGATTTGAATATGCGCCAGAGATGGTGGCTGGAGTTGGTTAAGGATTATGATTGTGATATCCTATACCATCCTGGGAAGGCTAATGTAGTGGCTGATGCATTGAGTCGGAAAGACCCAGGACAGTTGTTTGGTTTGAGGCAGATATCTGATAAGCTATCTAAGGAGATGACTAGAGTGGGTATAGAGTTGGTGGTTGGCCGGTTAGCCAACATCATTCTTCAGTCTACGCTCATTGAGAGGATCAAGGAGGCGCAGGGGAAGGATTCCCAGTTGAGAGGTCACAAAGAGAACGTCTTAGTCGAAGCGGCTAAGGGCTTTTCTTTCTCGGAGATGGGGTTACTGAAGTACAAGGGTCGAATCTGTGTTCCGATGGATTTTGATATCCGGCGGGAGATCTTAGATGAATCGCATACCAATCCATATTCCTTACATCCAGGTACGACGAAGATGTACCAAGATCTGAGAGCTTTGTATTGGTGCTCGGGAATGAAGAGGGATGTGGTAGATTATGTGGCCAAGTGCTTAACTTGCCAGCAGGTCAAGGCTGAACATCAGAGGCCAGCAGGGTTGCTGCAGCCTCTGGGGATTCCAGAATGGAAGTGGGAAGATATCACCATGGACTTCGTGGTTGGTTTGCCGAGGACCATGGGACAGCATGACTCGGTGTGGGTGATTGTGGATAGGTATACCAAGTCCGCCCACTTTTTACCTGTTAGGACGACTTATACTGTGGAGCAGTATGCTGAGTTATATGTGAAGGAAATTGTTCGACTTCATGGGGCTTCAAGGTCGGTAGTATCCGATAGGTACCCCACCTTCACCTTCAAGTTCTGCGAGAGTCTGTAGAAGGCTATGGGCACTCAGTTACGGTTTAGTACCGCTTATCATCCTCAGACAGATGGACAGTCTGAGAGGACAATTCAAATACTGGAGGACATGTTACGAGCTTGTGTGTTATATTTTGGGGGAACTTGGAGCAAGTATCTCCCTCTGATTGAATTCTCGTATAATAACAGTTATCAGGCGACTATCGGAATGGCTTCGTATGAGATGCTTTATGGGAGGAAGTGTAGATCACCCATCCATTGGGATGAGATGGGCGAGAGGAGTTATTTGGGTCCTGAGATGGTTCAAAGGACCAACGAAGCGATTGAGAAGATTAGAGCGCGAATGCTCGCCTCTCACAGTCGCCAGAAGAGTTACTCGGACTTGAGACGCAGAAGCGTAGAGTTTCAGGTCGGTGACCATGTGTTTCTTAGGGTTTCATCTTTGAGGGGAGTGAAACAGTTTGGTGTTCGGGGAAAGCTGAGCCCTAGGTTTGTTGGCCCCTTCAAGATTCTAGATTGGGTTGGAGAGGTAGCTTACAGGTTGGCAATGCCTCCAACCTTATCAGGGGTTCATAATGTTTTCCACGTATCCATGCTCCAGAAGTATGTATCAGATTCGACGCATGTTTTGAGTTATGAGAATTTGGAGCTGGACCAGGATTTTTCTTATGAGGAAAAGCCTGTTCAGGTTCTTGACCAGAAGGACCAAGTCTTGCGGAGCAAGACCATCGCCTTGGTGAAAGTGTTGTGGAGGAACAACAAGGTTGAGGAGGCGATGTGGGAACTTGAGCCAGAAATGTGGGAGCGGTATCCCGAGGATGAAATTTCTGTAAGGAAGGGATAGTTGTTTAGGCAATTTCGAGGATGAAATTTCTGTAAGGAGGGGATAGTTGTTTAGGATGAAATTATGAGCCGCGGCATTGTTCTTGCTGAGTCGCGGCCCTCTGAAGCAGGTTGGAGGCCAGGAAGAGGGGCGGGCTGCGGCATACCCTAGCTTGGGCCGCGGCGCGCCTGCTCTGTTTTGGGGTTGCTCTCGGGTTTGGGGGCGGGTCATGGCATGGCCTCATAGGGCCACGGCTCTTAGTGCAATTTTGGGCTTTTAAGAGGTTTTAAGCTTGGGAATTCAAAGGTTAAGGCCCGGGATGGATTTTATCACCCGGATTGATAGAATTCAACGTCTCGGAGACTAGAATTATGACCCAAAGTTATTTAATGGATTAAAACATTATGGATGGATATTGGTGGTGCGTTGTGACTAGGGTTTTCGTGAGGCTCGGACTAGGGGACTATGCTTGGGACATCGGTGCTTGGAAAGCTCGGAACACAGGTAAGAAAACTGTTGTACCCGTAGAGCTTGTGTGCATGGCACGGCCCTATATGATTATGTTGTAGGGCGTAGCCCTTTGATTGAGTTTATTCATGTTTAAGTATTCGCCTTATTATGCTATGTGTGCATATATGTGAATGACCGGCAAGAGCCGGGAATGGCGAGGGCGGGGAACGGCGAGGATCGGGAATGGTAAGGGTCGGGTACAGCCAAGGCCAAGACTGGCAAGGCTGGGAACGGCAAGGGGCCGGGAACGTCGTTAAGCACATGGAGTGCAAGACCGAGTGCGGCAAGGGGCCGGGGGCATAATTTAGCACGGGGAGTGCGAGTTGCCAGGGCGAGACCCTATAGGATACCTGGGATATCCTCACAGTGTGGACTGCGAACCCAGGGTCTGGTAAAGCGCCTGCGACGGCATGGCCGTATATGGTTAGCCTGTTGATGGCTTATTTATATGTTAAGTGTTTGATATGCATATATTATCTTCTTGTGAGGGTTTTCTTGCTGGGCTTCGGCTCACGGGTGCTCTGTGGTACAGGTAATGGTAAGGGGAAAGTCGACCAACCATGAGTACGGAGAGCGTGAAACGGCGCGTACATGTTTGGCCTGCCTGGCTGCCACAGCCAGGGGTATTTTGGGAGATGATTGTACTAAACCCTGATTTTGTCTTTTAGCCGACTTTAGTTATACTTTTGAGTTGTAAATATTTTTAAACAGTATCTTGCGATCCCAAATGTTTAACGCTTTATGATTTTCAGTAAGTGGAATTATTTTCAAAGTTTATGACTCTGTTTACGGTTTAATTACACTTTTTTCTTAAAACCTCGATTAGCGAGTTAAATGCATGTTTTAAACTCACTTAGTAACAGCTCTAAGGCAGTAGGGTGTTACAAAGAAGGTCAATCAAAGGTTTTTGAGAAGTTTAGACCATCAATTCAGGTAAGAATTCAAGTTAGTTTCTCTAAAATTCTTTTGAAACCGTGTTAAGATTTGAGTTTGCATGAGTCTTGGTTGTTAGTTAGTTTTTTTGTCGAATTTGAGCATTTAATAATAGTAAGAATTGATTATAAGCTAGATATAATATTTGGAACTAAAAGATGGGAATTCTAGGCTTAAATAAAGGTTTGACTGTTGGTTCGAGATGTGAATTGAGGTTAGGCTCGATGAGAAATGTTGAGAAAATGGAGGATTTTCTGGGTTTAGGGGCTCGGGTAACGGCCCTATTCATCCGGCGCCGCGGCCCGCATGAGTTTTGGAGGCTAGGAGACTTTGTTCGCCAGGCGCGCCGCAACTCAAAGGAGAGCAAGTTGCGGCCCGTGTCCCCCATCAGAGGGGAATTACGCCTCTGTCTAAGGGGCAAGTTGCGGCTCGCAATGGGGAACTAAGGGGAAATAATTTTTAATGTTCGGGGAGGCTTGGGATTTCTAACCTAAATGCTGGGGGCGATTTCTACTACCCAGTTTAGTAGAAATCGAGGTCCCGGAGGCTAGCTATTATTTACTAAGTATTAATTTGGATTAGAAATTGATGATTACCCATTGAAACTGTGACTATGTTTATCGCCAAGGCTCAGGACTGAGGATCATGCTCGAGATCGTTCTGTATTCTTCGCTCGGGATTTTAGGTAAGAAGACTACACCCTTGTGCTTGTGAATGGGACTGAGGCTCCCAGTAATTGCATACATGTACTATGTAATTGTACGATTATTATGTTATTTGAGAATGAATGGCCTAAGGGTGTTGGGGCTGATGATAAGCGTACTGAACACAGCTCGGCCTAAGCGAGTCGGGGTCAGCTGGATAAACAGAGGGCTCGGCCTAAGTGTGCCAACCCTGAGCATTTGTGTAATTGTTTACGATATGTGTTTGAGATGATGTGTTTACTATTGTTTAGTTATATGCTTGAATTCTGTTAACTGACTGAACTAATTGAGTTAAGACTGATTGGTATATGTGCTTGCTTTTTTTGGTTTTCTTGCTGGGTTATATGTGCTTGCTGTTTTTAGTTTTCTTGCTGGGCCTTGGCTCACAGGTGTTACGTGGTGTAGGTAAAGGCAAAGGAAAATTGAACCAACCTTGAGTTGGAGAGCTTTGGGGGAAAAGAGTACATAGTCAGCTGCTCGTCTGCCATGGCCGAGGGAAAGTACAGGGACAAAGCTCTAAAACTTGTATTTTGCCATTAGAGTGGCTTTTGATTGTATTAAACTTTTTAGGGTTGTAAATTTTCACTTACACCCTATTTTTGGGATCCCATGTACCAAACATTTGTTTTAATGAAAATTAACCGTTTATAATCAAAAAAAATTAACCCTAACCTGATAGTTGACTTTAGGAACACATTATTGTTCAAACAACTTGATTAGCAAGTCTTGCACTATTTTAAAATACACAGTGTAACGGTCTTTATTATCCAGGGTGTTACATTTGTAGTTTATTGTGACACTTCGAGGCAGTGTTTGGGTTGTGTTGTTATGCAGACAGGAAGGTGATTGCCTACGCATCACGTTAGTTGAAGGAATATGAGTAGAGATACCCCACACATGACTTAGAACTTGCAGCAGTAGTCTTTGCACTGAAGGTCTGGCGGCACTACTTGTATGGTGAGAAGTGTGAGATATACACTGACTATAAGAGTTTAAAGTACTTCTTCACCTAGAAGGATCTGAACATGAGGCAAAGACGTTGGTTAGAACTGGCAAAGGATTATGATTGTGAGATCCTCTATCACCCTGGGAAGGCCAGCGAGGTAGCAGATGCCTTATGTTGGAAGGGTCCGGGACAGTTATATAGTGTCAGGCAGATATCAAGGGAATTAGCTAATGATATGGCTAGAGCAAGAATCGAGTTAGTGGTGGGCCAACTAGCCAATATCACCCTACAGTCTTCCCTCTTGGAGAGGGTCAAGGAGAAGCAATTAGATGACCCACAGTTGGGGCAGGTTAGAGGGGACGTCCTAGCTGGAATAGCTAAGGACTATACAGTGTCAAGCATGGGCTTGTTGAGATATAACGGTCGGATCTACGTTCCAATGGACACTGGGATCAGATAGGAGATTCTGGATGAATCTCGTACTACTCCTTATTCTCTGCATTAGGGCTCCACGAAGATGTACCAGGATCTAACCGTTTTATATTGGTGGCCTGGGATGAAGAGGGATGTGACTGAGTGTGTGGCAAGGTGTATGACCTATCAGCAGGTCAAAGCTGAGAATCAGAGGCTTGCAGGGCTGTTACAGCCTCTGAATATCCCAGAGTGGAAGTGGGAGGACATCACAATGGATTTCGTGGTATGGTTGCCCAGAACAGTGGGCCAGCATGATTCTATTTTGGTCATCGTGGATCTGTATACAAAATCAGCTCATATTCTACCAGTGAGGATGAATTACATGGTTGAATAATATGTAGATCTCTATGTGAGAGAGATAGTTTTCCTTCATGGGACATCGAGGTATATCATTTCTGATAGGGACCATATCTTTACTTCCAAGTTTTGGGGAAGTTTGCAGAGGGCGATGGGTACACAACTAAAGTTCAGTACAACTTATCATCCTCAGACTGATGGTCAGTCAGATAGGACTATCTAGATATTGGAGGACATGCTGAGAGCATGTGTGTTTGACTCTAAATGGTCCTGGAGTAAATATTTGCCTCTGATAGAGTTTTCCTACAACAATAGCTACCAGTCTACCATTGGAGTGGCACCTTATGAGATGATGTATGGTAGGAAGTGTAGATTGCCCATTCACTAGGATGAGATGGGTGAGAGGAAATATTTAGGGCCTGATGCAGTTCAGAGGACCATTGAGGCTATCGAGAAGATTAGAGCTCGGATGCTCGCGTCTCAGAGTAGACAAAAGAGTTATTCAGACCCATGGTGAAGGAACGTGGAGTTCCAGGTGGAAGACTATGTCTTCCTTAGGGTTTCACCTCTGAGACGGGTGAAGAGGTTTAGGAAGAAGGGCTAGTTTAACCCTAGGTTTTAGGGTCCATTTGAGATCTTAGAGAGCATCGGTCAGGTGGCCTATAGGTTAGCCTTACCCCCTGCATTGTCTAGTGTGCATAATGAATTCCATATTTCCATGATGAGGAAGTATGTGTCAGATGGAACTCATGTACATAGTTATGAGGATCTGGAACTGGAGGCAGATTTGTCTTATAAGAACAGCCAGTTTAGATTTTAGAGAGGAAGGACAAGGTCTTGAGGAACAAGACTATACCTTTAGTTAAGGTATTATGGAGGAACAGCAAGGTCGAGGAAGTGACTTGGGAGCTAGAGGCAGATATGCAGACTTAGTATCCCAAGTAGTTCAGGTAAAATTTCATGGAGGGGATAGCTGTAACGTCCCAAAATTATCTAATATGGCTTAGGGCCTTGATTAGGGGGGCACGATGGAAATATATGGAATTATATGTTTATTTGATATATTTGATTGTGATTATGTGAGTTATATAATATATAACTAGTTGTGCATGTTTAGGGATATTAAATATGAATGTGGGCCTGTTTCTTATTAGAATGGCAACTTTCGTAATTTGGCCTGTTATGAGCATAATTGTATATATATGCATATATGTGATAAATGTGAGAGACCAAATCACTATGTGGGTTTATTTGGGTTACCTGGCACGAGAGGATCCTAGGGAGCAAGTTAGCGGGAAAGTCACAACGGGATCCAATACCCGACTCGGGGCGAGTCAAGGGGGTCTTTTAGGTATTTGGCATTGAATTGGGTTATCGGGTCATGGGAATGAATAATTGGGGATATATTTGGAGTTAGGGAGTTTAGGAGGGAATATTGAGGAATTTGACCATTTTTCCCTCGAGGACGTTTTTGGTACCCCGAGCCTCGGGATTAGCTTAAGTAAACTTAAGCCTTAGGAAAACATAACGATACACACAAACATTTCACTGAACCAACTCTCCCTCTCTCTCATTTCTCTCTCAACTTTCTAAATTAGTCTTTGAAGAGTTAAGAAGATTGTTGTTGGAAAATAAAGAATTGAAGGCTTGGGATTAGAATTCGGATAGCTTGTGGCTAGGGGATCACCATTCATTGCTAAGTTATCACTAGGGGCTCGGAACCAGGATCATCCTCGAGGGTCATTCTTATTTTACGCTATACTCAGACCTGAGGTAAGAAAATTGCACCCAATACGTGTTATATGTGATCGGGGCTTGGATCGACTATTAATAACAATTATGTTTAGGGCTTGGGCCCCTAAGAACGTTTATGTTTAAGTTATCGTTTCACATGTTGATTAATCCTACTTGAATATTCTATAACTGCTTAAGTGTTACATGTCGGTTTGCACGGTTCGCGTGGCTAGGGATTGGCCCCATTAAATAAGTATGATTATTATTATGATTGCAATTACTTAATGGTGTTATGTGTTTAACATGCATGCGTACTCGTTTTTTTGGGGTTTGCCTATCCATATCTGTTTTTGTATTGATGTTCGAAAACCTGGCTCAGGGCTTGACTTATTAGTCAAGGACGGCAATAGCGCGTTGTGCACTGGTCGAAGGGCTTGGGCCTAAATTAGCAACGTACTATTACGTTGGCCAACCCTATGGTTGTTGGAAAACAAAAGGTGTTTAGCTAGCTCTATGGCTAGTTAGTCAGAGCTAAGGGCTAATATGCTTCTAATCTTTCCTAGAATCGTTATGACTCGATCCTTGCTTGAATCCAAGCCCTAAAACTTGAGTTTACTTCAAAAATGCTAACGAACGTCAAAAAGGGATAACGGGAGAGAGAGAGAATGTATTGAACGTTCTTTTTATGTTTCTGACAGGTTACTTTAAGCTTGAGTAACCTCAAGAAAATCCCAATGCTCAGGGTCCCAAAAACGTCATTGGGGGCCAAATAGTCAAAATTCCCATAATTCCCTTCTGATCTCACTAACTCCCAATATATCATCAAACAATCATTCCCATTACCCAATAACCCGGTAATGTATTAAATACCCAATATACCCTTTGACTCACACTAAGTCAAATATGGGTCTCGTTGTGACTTTCCCACTAGCTTGCTCCCTAGGATCATCTCGTGCCGAGTAACCCAAATATATCCACATAATAATGTGGTCCCACACATATATTACACATATGCCAAATATACCCATAACGGGCCCAATTACAAAAATTTCCATTTTAATCAAAAATGGGCTCACATGCATATTTAATACACCTAAACATGCATATCAAGTCATATTATAATATAACTCACATAATCACATATTGATACACATATACATCACATAATCACATAATTTCCATAATTTGCCATCCTGGCCCCCTAATCAAGGCCCTATGCCTTATTAGTTAATTTGGGACGTTACAAATATCCCCTCCTTACAGAAATTTCGTCCTCAAAATTTTACCTAAATAGCCCGGGATATAAATCCCGCATATCTTATTCCAGTTCCCAGGTCACTCCTTCGACCTAACTGTTTCAATATGATACCTTAACCAAAGGTATAGTTTTTTTCCTCAGAACCTTGTACTGTCTATCTCATATCTAGACTGGGTTTTTCTCACAGGATAACTTAACCTCCAATTCTAGATCTCATAACTCAACACATGAGTCTCGTCTAACACATGTTTCCTCAACATGGAAATATGAAATACATTCTATATGGGCAATAGTGTCAATGATAAGGCCAATCTAGAGGCCATTTGATCGATCTTCTCCAGGATTTCAAACGGTCCCACAAATATAGGGCTCAAGTTTCCCTTATTTCCTCACCCATTTCCATGGTGATACTCTGAGGAAGACCTACTCTCCCACTAGGAACTCCATGTTCCTTTATTTTAAATCAACATAACTTTTCTGTGTATTTAGAGAAGTGAGCATCCGAGCTTCAATCTTTTAAATAACCTCAATGGTCCTCTGAATTACCTCAGGACCCAAATATAACATCTCACCCATCTCATCTCAGTGAATGGGTGATATACATTTCCTACTATACAGCATCTCATAAGGTGCCCCTCCAATAACTTGATAACTATATCTGATTTATCATCAGTCTAAGGATAATAAGTTATACTAAACTCTAGTTGTATACTCATCGCCTTCTGTAGCCTTCCCCAAAACTTGGAAGTAAATACAGGGTCCTTATCCATCAGGATAGACCTCAAATTCCCAAGAAGACGTACTATCTTTCTTGCATAGAGATTTGCATATTGGTCAACTTTATTGCTTGTCCTCGCTGACGAAAGTGAGCTGACTTTGTATACTGGTCCATAATGACCTCGAATTTAATCACACTGGCCCACTATCATGGGCAACCCCGCCACAAAATCCATAGTGATGTCCTCCCACTTTTACTTTGGGATACACAAAGGTTGTAATGGCCTTACTGGTTTCTGATACTCTGCCTTGACCTGCTAATAGGTTAGGCACTATGCCACGTATTCAGTTACATCCCTCTCCATCCCAGGCCACCAATATAAAGCTTCATATCTTGTTACATCTTCATGGTGCCTAGATGAAGAGAACAAGGGGTAGCATAAGATTCATCCAGAATCTTCCAACAATTCCCAGTGTCCATCGAATCCCAAGTCTGATCGTTCTACCTCAATAAACTCATACCTAACACTGCATAATCCTTAGCTATTCTAGCTAAGACATTCCCCTCAATCCTTCCCATCTGTGGGTCACTCAACTATTTTTCCTTTGATCCTCTCTAAAAGAGTAAACTCAAGCGTAATGTTGGCCAACTGGCCCACCAGTAACTCTATTCTAGTTCTGGTCATATCTTTCAACTAATGTGATGCATAGGCGATCACCTTTTCTGTCAATGAGGTGTCATAATAACCCATAAACTTGTTCTGATCTGTAGGAAGACTAGGAACTATTCCACAAAACATATGTTATACCCTGCCCATCCAAGGAAACTCCTAACCTATGAGGCGTTTCTTGGCCTTGGCCAATCTCTAACTGAGAGTACACCACAATATCATTGGTCAAGACGATCATGAACCAATTCAAATAATCTTTGAACACCCTGTTCATCTATTCATAAATGCCACCGATGCATTAAACAATCCAGAAGACATGACTCAGCACTCCTAGTGCCCATATATGATATAAAAGGCAGTCTTTTACTTATCCTTCTCCTTGATCTTCAACTGGTAATAACGAGATCAAAGATTCACCCTGGAGAATACCATCTTACTCAATAACTGAACCTTTAATTCCTACAGCTCTGCTGAAGCCGTTCAATACAGTGCCCTAGACCTGGTTCCGTCCCTGGCACCAAGATAATCACCATTCTATCTCTTTGTGTAAAGAACCCTAGAAAATTCCCCAGAACACACATCCAAAAACTCACAGGCTAATCCAGTCTGTCCTGGTCCCACTGGCATGACCTGAGTGGTATCCACCACACTAGCTAAGAGTCATATGCATCCTCCTGCAATAAGTCTTTAGCTTTAAGTATAGATGTCATAAGTATATGGGGTCCATGCACAGTGCCAACAAATACAAAGGTTTTTCACCCTCAAGCCCAAGGGTTACTATCTTTCCCTTGCAATCTAACATTTCCCCATACTTGGCTAACCAATCCATATCCCGGATCATATTGAAGTCAACCATAACAAACTCTATCACATCATAACCATGTAATCTGCATATGAAATCTATGCCTCTCTTAAACGCAACAAAACAAAGAGCAACTTGGCACCAAAACTAGTAAGTATAATACAAGAATCAGAACTAGGAAGCTGACCTACCACTACTAATGAACCAGCCTCAGTCTCGGTCTCTGTATCTGACTGCATCAGAGCAAACACTCGAGCTGGAGTCGAGCTATCCGCCCCCTTTGTTTCATCCTCCCTCAACCTGGGCAATCTCTCTTGAAGTGCCCAACCATCCCACATAAGAAACATTCCTTTGCTCAGCATTCTCCCAGATGGTCTCTCTTACACCGAGTGTATTCTGAGTAGACTTTCCAATACTCATCCTCGCCCTGACTGCCTATCTGAGCACTTCAGAACCCTTTTCTAATCCAGAGGTACCAAATATATTGATAACTCTTCTTTCCTGATCATTGGGACCTATGCCCCTGCCTTATCCAATAAACGAAGGTATCACTGCCTGAGCTCTGTGCTCTCTGGCACTCTCCTTCAAAATCTCATTTCTTGTGCCCTCAATAACAAGGGCCTTCCCTACCACCTGAGTGTAGGTAGAGATCTCTTGTACTGGGGTGATTCTAACACCCTAAGCTATTCTGGGATTCAATCCCTGAATAAAACTCTTCTTCCGAGCCACATCTATGGGTACCATATCAAAAGCAAACTTGGCCAACCCATCGAATTTGTTAACATACTATGTTACTGTTGCATTTCCCTAAACCAGGTTCAAAAACTCATTTGTCTTATCAGTCTTAACTGCATCACGATAATATCTTTCATTAAACAACTGCCTAAATTCTTTTCAGTTCATCACAGATGTATCACGTGTCTGGGACACCACTTCCCACCACGTTCGAGCATCTTCCTGCAACACATATGTAGCACAGATCACCCTATCGTGACCTACCACCCCCATACTATCAAGGATGGAACTGATCATGCCCATCCATTGCTCAACTCTGAATGGATCTAGGCATCCCTTAAAAACTAGAGGGTAATATTCCTGAAATCTCCCACACAGAAATTCCCATCTGTTCTCAACCCTAGGCTGAGCCAATACTGGTGCCACACCTGGCATAATAAAGGAAGATGTGTTCCTTGACAGAACTTGCTATTTAAAACAACTGATCTCTTCTTCGTGCCTTTACAATCTTAATTGCATATCTGTAAACACTTGCTGCCAATTCTGAGTGGCTGGCGAAATCTCAAGCCCTGGCTGTAATTCCCAGCCTCAGTATAAAAACCACCGGGTCCTACTAACTGCCTTGGGTACATAACTTATGATTTAGTCTACAGTCAATAACTTGACCCATTAAACATGATGAGCACATTCAAAAGCCTTCCCCACGAGAACAATCACACAACACCACATTTACATACCACTGTATAAGCGTACATGGCACTGACCAGCACTCCATGTGCTAAGGCCATTCTTGACTAATAAGTCAATCCTAGGATATGGGATTAATAAGTAGCGTTGCATCCCTTAGTCCTATTGTCGTTTTTGACAAATAAGTCAGGCCTTTCTCAATAAGATAATGCAAACAGGCATATATCATATGTCAAATATCCATATATAAAGCATTCACCATACTTAACCAACAATCATAAGCATAATCATAATCATAATCATGCACATACTCAGGCGTTCATGCTCTATTCATGTTCCTGTTTAACAATTCAGAATCACAAGCATAATAATAATCATGCACATTTTTTCAAGCCTAGGTCTCGGCACACAAGAAAAGGCCCGCGGCCCAACCACGAACTTAGCCATGAAACTTCATTTTTCCCATTTCGAATCCTTCCAAAAACCTATCTAAACATACCCAAATCTCATAAACAAAATTCTCAATCATCTCAATGGCCCAAAACCATCAAAACCCAAGCTTCAAATCATTCAAAAACTCCTCAAAACGTAAAATCCAAATTCAAAACTTAAGAAATTTAAGGAAACGAAAACTCAAAAATTCAAAGCTTAAATTACCTTTGATTATGTTGTTTCTCGCTAAATCCTCCAGCTAATAAGCTTCTAATATTTCCTAGAATTGTTATGACTCGATCCTTGCTTGAATCTGAGTCCTAAAACTCGAGTTTCCTTCGAAAATGCTAACGAACGTCAAAATGGAATAACGAGGGAGAGAGAATGTACTGAACGTTCTTTTATGTTTCTGATAGGTTAGTTCAAGCTTAAGTAACCTCAAGCAAATCCCAATGCTCAGGGTCCCAAAAACGTCCTCGGGGGCCAAATAGTCAAAATTCCTAGAATTCCTGATTTCACTTACTCCCATTATATCATTAAATAATCATTCCCATTACCCTATAACCCGGTAATGTATTAAATACCCAATATACCCCTTGACTCACACCGAGTCAAATATGGGTCCCGTTGTGACTTTCCCACTAGCTTGCTCCCTAGGATTGTCTCGTGCCGAGTAACTCAAATATATCCACATAATAATGTGGTCCCACACATATATCACATATATGCCAAATATACCCATAATGGGCCAAATTATGAAAATTACCATTTTAATCATAAATGGGCCCACATGCATATTTAATACACCTAAACATGCATATCAAGTCATATTATAATATAACTCACATAATCACATAATTTCCATAATTTTCCATCCTGGCCCCCTTAATCAAGACCGTAAGCCTTATTAGGTAATTTGGGACGTTACATGAAGGTTATGAAGATTGTCTGAAGACAATCTTACAGATCCATTTTACAAAGACACTACCAGAAGCTACATTTGATAAGCATATCAAGGAAATGGGATTAGTAGAATTAAGGCATTAGTTTCATTTAGTGCAAGTCTAATGCAAGTGGAAGTTTGTAGGGGTTTCATGCCCTAATTAAATCCCAATTTCTTTGTAATCTCATTTTACTATCAATAAAATAATAGAAATCATTTTTTGACTTGATCAATCACTTTGTTCACATGTTTTATTTTCATGATTATTTGTTTAATATAAAATTCTATTAAATCTTGAGCATATAGCTATTTATAGTGACGTAATCACAGTGGAATATGAATATGATTATATGTTCAAACATAAGTAATATAGCTATTTATAGTGACGTAATCACAGTGGAATATGAATATGATTATATGTTCAAACATAAGTTAGTCCTGAGATTAGTCAGTGCGCAAGATTTACCTGACTTGCCGATCTACAATATGATCTACTTACACATTATAGTGTTATGTTCTTTCTAGAACATTAGCAAAGTAGAAAAGATCAAATGTATTTATTACATCAGACTAGACCGATATTGGTGGTAGATAGGATAAGTATACATACCTTTATTATATGTTTTAGTCATATCATATAGTTGACCATAGGTCAATTCAATCTCAATTTTGAGTGGTTATTATTCTAATTGATTGTATTATTTGAGTTCTTTGAATTTTTTGTTACCATCTTACTCTATGGACTAGCTCATAATCACATCTTGGGATCTCGGTAGTATAATTGAGTGGGAGTGTGAATCATAGATATGAACATCTATAGCTTCTAATGAAGAAGTAAAATGATGGTTTCCTTTTAGTTTGGTTCAAGGTGCTAAATGATAGAGATCTCATTTCAGTCATTAATATTAGTCTGAAATATCATTTACAAGTAATTAAGTGTTTTAAGGATAAAATACAATGAGGGGTCAAATGATATTTTTAGTCCCATCTCATTGTAGACCGTCTACAGAGGATTGAGTGACAATTATGGTTGTAACAATGGATAATTAATAACGTATATATATTGGTTATAGAGCGTTCTATGAATTCAAGAGTGCAATTCTGAGTCTTTAGTGAAGTCACCAAGAATTAATAAGTTAGTAAATTTATTTGTTAAATTTACAATAACTTATTGGAGCTTGATTTCATAGGCTCATGGTCCCCACTGTACCTTGGATAAATCATCTAGATAGTTTCAATTAATTAATCTAATTATTAATTAGAATTATCAAAGTTGACCAAGTCAATTTTTGATAGTTACACTGAGTTATACAATCTAGAGAAGAAAAGAGATTTTAAGGTAGATTTATTAATTAAGACAAATTGGTGTCTAAATTAATAAATAAGTTTAAATCAATGTTCAAATTATAAATATTTAATTTAATAAATTATTTAATTAATTAATCAATAGAAATAATATGGGCCTTTATTTTATGTCCAACAGGCTTATAATTAAATGGGATATTTCACGAGTCTAAAGCCTCGTGATAAATTCGACCTAATGGATGATATTATCTATTATTTTATTGATTTTTTAATTAAAATAAATGACTTAATTGAGTCTATAAAAAGAATGCTAAGTGAGAGTTGAAATCAAACGATCTGACAGATGAACAGAAGAACAAAACATCTAGTCTTGATGCTCTAGGTTTTAGATTCTCTCTACAGCAAAAAGTCATTGTCTAAGCCTCTAAATTCTCTTCTCTTCTTACCTTTGTATCTATCTCATGTGTTGAGAATTGCCCACTCTAGTCTAGGTGATTCTAAGGATATTTTGGAAGGTTGTGAAGAAAATTGAAGATCGCTTCAGTTTCTTGGTGATACCCTGTGACAAAAAGGATACAAGGGTTAGAGAAGCTGAAGGAATGACTAATACATTCCACTGCGTATAATGTAAGTGTTCTTATCATTATATTTTATAAAATTCAATTATAGAAATATGTTCTAGGTTGTCTAATATTAATTTGTTTAATATATGATTCACATGAAAATAATTAAGGTACTATATAAGTTTTCCCAACACAAAAGACCTTTCTCTACAAAAGGTTCAAGAGCCAAAGAATCACTCCAACTTGTACACATTGACATGTGTGGTCCACTTAATGTATAAGCGAGAGGAGGGTTTGAATACTTCGTCAATTTTATTGATGATTATTCAAGATATGGTTACCTATAATTGATGCAAAAAAAATCTGAAACTTTTGGAAAGTTTAAAGAATTCCATGCAGAAGCTAAAATGCAATTAGGTAAATCACTGAAAGTTCTTCAATCTGATCGAGGAGGAGATTACTTGTATTATGAACTCAAGGGCCACTTGCGTGAGAATGGCATTCAATCCCAACTCACTGCACTTAGAATGCCACATCAAAATGGTGTGGCAGAAAGAAGGAAGGATGTTATTAAACATGGTTAGATCAATGATGAGTTATTCATCATTGCCAATGTTGTTCTGGGGCTATGCAATTTAATGTGCAATGTACATAAATAATGTTCTTCCATCCAAGTCTATCCAGAATACAATGTTAGAACTATGGAATGGTACTAAACCTAGTTTACACCATTTTTGTATTTGGGGGTGTCCTATTACATGTACTGAAAGGAAAGAGTGGAAAGTTGGAATCTCGCACTGAACTTTTCATGTTTGTAAGGTATTCCAAAGAGACTAGAGGTTGTATATTTTATAGTCCAAAAAAAATTAAACGTTTGTATCGACAAATACTACTTTTATTGAATATGACTATATTAACAACCACAAGCCTCGTAGTAAGGTTGTACTCGAGGAGATGGTCTCAGATCAAGTAAATAGATCACCAATTGTTCGCAATGAAAAATGACAAGAAGAAACCACAAGTTCTAGTCATAATAATAGAGAGCTTCGTCGTAGTGGGAGGGTTGTCAGACAACCAATTCGTTATAACACGAAGTTCAAATGCTTGTGTCTGACACAAACAAAAATGATCCATTGACATATAGAGACGCAATGAGAGATTCTGACAAAGAAAAATTTCAAGACGCCATGAACTTGGAAATAGAATCAATGTATTCCAATTCCGTCTGGAATCTTAAAGATCTACCTGAAAATGTTAAACCTATTGGTTACAATGGATATTCAAGAAGAAACGATGAGCGGATGGGAAAGTGGAAACTTTCAAAGCTAGGCTTGTAGCCAAGGGCTATACTCAGAGAGAAGGGGTTAATTATGAATAAACATTTTTTCTTGTGGCCATGCTAAAATCTATTTGCATAATCTTTTCCATCGTTGGTTGCATGGATTACGAGATATGGAAAATGGACGTTAAGACAACATTTTTGAATGGCTATCTTGACGAAACCATTTATATGTCTCAACCAAAAGGGTTTGAAATAAAAGATCAAGAGCAAAAGGTTTGCAAGCTTCTTAGGTCCATTTATGGACTCAAACAAGCTTCAAGATCTTGCAATCTAAGATTTGATGACACAATCAAAATGTATGGTTTTGAACAAAACGTTGATGAACCTTGTGTCTATAAACAAATCACAGATGACATTGTGGTCTTCTTAGTTCTTTACGTTGATCATATTCTACTGATTGGAAATGACGTAGAAACATTAACAAAAGTAATGAAATGACTAGCTGAGCAATTCCAAATGAAAGATTTGGGAGATGTAAACTATGTTCTGGGCATCGAGATCCTTAGGGATTGACAGAAAAGAGTTTGGCTTTGTCTCAGTCAATTTACATTGATAAGGTATTGGAACAATTCGGTGTGAAAAATATCAAGAAGGTTGATATGTCAACCCTGTTAGGATTGATGCCCTAAAAGCATGTAAAGATATTTTATTGGTTTAAATAAAAGTGCAATTTTATTATATTTGAATGTTATGACAACCATATAGCATGTGCCACATGTCGGTGTCTCTCCCAACAAGTACGTAGCACCAAACTCAATCAGCTCAATTTAAAAATAGGAACAAGAACTAGAAAGCCAACCAGTCGCCTCCGAGGACTAGCCTTAGGCTCTAACCATATCGAGACGGTCACTCGAACTAGGGTAGGGTTATTTGTACTCTCTGGTCCTCCCGCCTTTGTCTTCGGGAAATTCCCCTTGATGTGCCCTACCATTCTTCATCGAAAACATGCCTTCGCTCGACATTCTCCCACATGACGTCTCCTACACCTAGCGTGCACTAAATAACTCCTCCAAACCTCATCGTCGTCCTAGCGGTCGTCCTGAATACTATGAACTCTCCTGTCAAGACCAGGAGTAATAGAACTATCAGGGGTCTTTCTTTCCTGGTTACTGGGCCTCCACCCATACTTGATCCCACAAATGGGGATATCATTGCCTGAGCTTTCCGCCCAACGGCACTCTTACTTCATGTCTCGTCTTCTGCGTCCTCTATAACAAGGGCCCTCCCTACTGCCCAAGCATAGGTAACAACCTCCTACACTGGAGTGGTCCTAACATTCTGGGCCATCCCAGGGTTCAATCCTCGAGTGGACCGCTTCTTCCGGGCCACATCTATTGGTACTAAATCAAACGCAAATTTGGCCATTTGGCCAATCTACAAAGCTCATAGACAAACTCGATCACTGCCTTACTATCCTAAACCGAATTCATAAACTCATCGGTCTTCACAATTCAAACTACATCACGGGAAGGCCTCTCGTTGAACCATTGTCTGAGTTTTCTTCCAACCCACCATGACAACATTCTGGGTCTGGGATACAACTTCCCACCAGGTATAGGCATCCTTCCGCAACACGTACATGGCACAGGCCACTGTATCATTGTCTTTCACTCCTACATAGTCGAGGATGGAGCTAACCATGCCCGTCCACTGTTCAATTATGTACGGGTCCAGACCTCCCTCAGATGCTGGAGGATTACACTTCTGGAATCTTTCTTATAATAATTCCCATTTGTTTCCACCCTCAGGTTATGTCGTACTGGTGCCATTGTTGCCAACTCTCACAGGGCAGCGTTCCCTGATGGAACTCGCTGTCTCAATCACCTAATCTGTTCTTCTTTCCTTTACAACCTCGCTTGTATGCCAGCAAACACTTGTCGCCAATCTCAGGACCGACGGATGATTCTAGCCTCAGCAGCCATCATTCATGCTACCTGATCCAATTGACTGCCTTGGATACAAAACTTCCAAATCTATCTATAGTCGAAAACCTGGCCTACCAGCCCTGATACTCTTATCCAGCACTAAACCATAGCAAGGCTAAACAACACAATAGCCATATGATACACATATCAAGACACATATCCAAAACGCTCATGCAACACTCATCAAACCTCAATCCCACAAAAACACAAACATATTTATCATGCTCCCTATTCTAGCAGATAAGGCAACTCAAATAAATAGTTAAACAAATATTGCATTTAATACCAACCAACCCTGAGTCGAGCTTGTCTTTGGCAGCGAGCGTACATGTTCGGTCAATCTCCAGGAACCATAAACCTTGGCACGTTATGATACCAAGTTGTAATGCCCTACTACCCTAGATTCATTGCCATGTGATTTATAAATGTGCCATTAGCTCGCTAAACGAGGTATTAGACCAAATGTGTGGTTAATTTACAAAAAAAAATGGAGACTTAGTTAATGAAAATTAAGTATAAAATGGGTGGTCATTCATTAAAATTATAAAATTGTTACATTGGGATCCCAAAATACTATTTAGAAACATATTTACAAATCAAAAGGTTACTTATAGTCGACCTAGGCGACAAAATCAAACATCCATAACCGCTCCTCAAACACCCCAGGCGTGGCAGCCAGGTAGGCCAAACATGTACACATCGCTCCATCCCCTCCAACTCATGGTTGTTCGACCCTTTTCCTTGCCTTTACATGCACCACAGAGTACCATGAGCCGAGGCCTAGTAAGAGAACTTCAGAGCAGAGCATACAATAATTCACTCCAACAAATACATACTTAATCAAAGACAACAAGAAATTACACATTTCTATTGGAATGCACAGCATTATAGCAGTATAATAGCACAGTAGCATACTAGCAAATCAGCCTATAGTACATTAGCACAGCAATACAGTAACACAGCAGTACAATAACATAGCGGTATAATAACACAGCAGTCTAATGACACAGTAGTACGATAACACAATAGAACAATTCCATAGAAACGACCTTCGTCGATCGGGGTGAATTATCAGGCACCAATTCTGCGGTCCTATCCGAACAAGTGTGTACAACACCCTTGAGGGTCTTGCCCTGACAGCCTGCATTCAGCATGCTTAACGCCAATCTCGACCCCTTGCCACTCCCGGCTCTTGCAGCTGCCGGCTCTTGCCAACCAGTCATAATCACATGTATGACATAATAACAATAAACAATACATACAACGTTGTACATCACATAGCTCTATGGGTACAAACAGTTTTCTTACTTGGTGTCCCGAGCTGACAACCCAAAGCGATCCCGAGCACGACTCCTAATCCTAAGCCTGAGCAGTAAGACCTAGTCACAACGTATTAATAAATATTCATCATGATCTAAATCAATTAAAAGCCTTTCGAATAACATACTAGCCTCTGGGACCTCGAATTCTACTAAACCAGGTAGTAGAATCCTTCCCGAGCCTTAACGTTTGGGTTCCCAAGCCTAAAACCTTCATTTCCCCTATTTTCCTTTTTCTTTCCATTTTGGGCCACGGCATGCCCCATAGGGCCGTAGCGTGCCTACAAGTTAGAGAGCAGAACTCACTCTGCTGAAGGACGCGGGTCGCGGCATGCCGCCCTAGGGTCGCGGCGCCTAGGTAAACCAAAGGCTTCTTAGCCTCTTCAAACTCGCAGGTCGCGGTACCTGAAGAACAAGGTCACGGCTCAGGCCTCCGAAACCCAAAAATTCACCATTTCTACTCACCCAATCCAACCCAGCCAAACCTATAAATCCTCACCCAATCCAACCATTATACTCAAAATTCAGCCTACAGTTCATATCCCAGCAGCATCAACAGGAAAACCACCCCAAATTCCTAGCTCATAACCCATCCAAACTGCACAATCAAATCAAATTTTAGACCTAAGAAAAACTTAAGAAATTACAGCAAAACTTCATAAATTCAGTAACAGAATTCTTACCTCACTTGATGATTCCGACCTTAGATAGGATTCCCAACTCCTCCAATTGCAAATCCCCAACTTCCAACTCAAATTATGAGTGTTCCCCTTTAATTCTTCCCCAAAAGATTCTACGTCACCAAGAGAGGGAAAGAGAGACGAGAGAGAGAGAGATAAGGGCTGGGAATTTCTGGTTTTTTTTTCCTTAGTTCTATTGGCTTTTCACAGCTTCTCAACCTGCTCTAAGCTATCCCTTAGTACAAAATGACCCATTTACCCCTAAGGTCAAACCTTAATCCTTTAATGCCACCAAGGGCAATCCCGTCATTTGCCACTCACGCTAATTCCTCGAGTGTTCCTATAAATCCCCATTTAATCCCGACGTACCCAAATAATTACTAAATAAGTACCTGTTACCCGGTAAACCCGAAGCACATGCCAAGTTCTCAAAATATCCCTAGGCTTACCCCGAACCGGGCATCTGACCCCGTTGTGACTATTCTGCTAATCTGCTCCCTAGGATCGTCTCAAACCACACATCCCAAATATATCTCCATAACACTGGGGTCTCACTCAGAACACATGTTGTTTAACGCCCAAATCGTGACAACCACTAAGCGATGGTTGTAGTATAGATCGGGCGATCGATCCACAAGGTGGTAACCTAAAACCAAAAGATTAGTAGAAAATAACACAAAAAGTTAGTAACATGAAATAAATAAAGATGGAAATGAAAATAGATTTGAGATTTTGGTGTTGTCTTTTTGATGAAATGATAAAATGAGATAAGTGAAATAAAAGTAAGGTGTAATCAAGAGTTTGAGAAATAGAAAGGTTTTAAGTATCATCCATATGCTTGTTTGGTTACTTAGTTATTTGATTTACAAAAATACACAAGTAAATAGATCACATCCCAACATTTACTTGGAAAATCTAACATTAAAGTCCATATTCTTTTCTAACAAAAGTTCATTTGAGTTATAAAGTTCTTTGCTTTAAAAGCACAATGTTAATCTTATGAAAAATATAAAAATGACAAAAAAGCCAAGGGCAATAATGCAATAGAAGATTAGACATAAAATTATGTATCAATATTACTTTTACTAATTAGAAGCACATAGAAAGACCATGACTAATCCTATATACTATTAGTGCAAGTAAATAAAGATAACAAAATAGAGATGAGGATGAAAGAACATAAATAACTCAAATACATTATATTAAGAACATAGTAAATCAAAGTAGCAAAATAACATCACTAGCATATGGAATCATCCCTAACCTTCCTAGGAAGATTAGGCCATTATGCTCATGACTCTCACAAAATTCTAAGAAGAAAATATGAGAAGAAAGTGAGTAGAAATTTTGTTATAGTTTCTTTCCTCTAAAAATTACATACGAAATGTGAAAGAAGAGTCCCTATTTATAGAAGGAGAAAAGGACTAAAAGAAATTAAATTACAAATGGGGTCTACAAAATAAATTTGAAATCTTAATAATAAAATATGATTTTGGAAAATTAAATCTTATTATTAATATTAATCTAGTTATTTTAGTGAGTGGTCATTTTTCCATTTTTCTAAAACACCACAAAATATGAGCTTAAGAGCTCAAAATGGAAAGGTGCAAGACCCAAAACCCACAAAAATTGGGTTGAAATGTGGCTGAAAGTGTTGACCAAGTGCAGCCAATAGAGACGCGCCACATGTCGAGGTGGTGGCAAGCTTGGGTTTGGGCTTGTTTGGGCTCATTTTGGGCCTAATTCCCTTCAAAAATGCCACTTTTTCAACTCTTTTTTTCACTTTTGATTATTTCTTTCTTCTTTCTTTTTCTTTATGCCAAAATGCAACTTTAATTTCTAAAAAATAACAATAAATTAAATTATAATAAATTATTTTCATTTATAAAATAAATGATATTAATTCCATGAAAATATTAATTAAACTTAATTTATTTTTACCATTAAGATTAATAAATATGCATTTTTCACCACTAATCACAACCCCCGACTAGCTTATTGCTAGTCCCTAGCAATTCAGCGAAAAAGAAAATTGTCAAGTTGAATAATCAAGTCAAACCAAGCAAAATCATCTAGGCATTTTCAAAGTATCAGCAAGAAGTCAGAAATTACTATCTTAACTACTTCAGTTGCGATTCCAGAGTTGTGTCTGTGTGCACCAAACCATATTCTTTTTTATCGCAAGTCATAACACCAATAGTATCAAAAAATCTCAAAAGTATAAAGGTCTCAACTCCAAATTCCTCACGGGCATTGAAAGTATTTGTATGGGAAGGATTACACTCTTGGAGTTGGAAATGTAACAGTTTACGCTCAAATGAGAAAACATAAAATTTTTAGGACAAGCAATTTGAACAAGTATTGATCATAAGATAGGCAAATCAACTTATTGGAATTCAAATGACAAACAACCTTTGGGATTTACATGAGAAAACTCAAAGAACAAAATGACAACTAACTAGAAATGATAAATAAGAAAATGAACTATAATGATAATAAAATTGTTTTTTTTAATACAATTACACAAAATAATAGTAATAGAAATATTTTTTTTCAACAACTACAAAATAATAAAGGAAAATGTTGCTCTTGTTCTTTTTTTTTCTTCTTTTTTTTTCATCATCATTTTTTTCATTTTTTCATCATTCTTTTCCTTCTTTCTTTTTCTTTTTTTTTTCTTGACAAGAGACAACACAAAAATGAAAGGAAATTACAAACAAAATAAATTGAACATAAATTTAAAAATTATTACAAAGACTTATTCTTAAATGAAAAACATCCCTCTAGTAAATGTCATGTTTTAAATTCCAAAGATATGACTTTACCAACTCAAATGATCAATAAAAGTTCAAAAAGTTGTTTTTTCAACTCTCACAACTCACCAAAAAATGAAAAACTTTAAACTCGAAATTTCTCTCAACTATTTGGGTTAACAACAAATTTATCACATGTTTGGAAAGTGCACAAAAGAACTCTGAAAATCACTTCTTAATAGCTAAACATAGTAAGAACTGACTCAAACCAACAAGTTATACTCATGCTTGGATAATTTTGAGAAAATTTGACTTAAAAATTCAACAAGACAATAATGTTTCCCAAATGAATGCTAATGACACAGCAATAAGATTGTCCAAATGAAAGCTAATGCATGTTCACCGCCCCCAACCAAAAATTAGACAGTGTCCTCAATGTCAAAATGAATAATCAATGAAAAAGGTAAGGAAAGAGAACACCTGGATGATGACCATGTCCATGAGGCGAGAGAGAAAATAGCTTGGTGACAATACTCCTAAACAAACAACATACAACAATAAAAGAGAGACAGGAAAATAAAAGGAAAAATAAATAAATAAAAACAAACAAACCATTCAGAACTTCAGAGTGTATAAATTGGGTCCTTAAGAAGGACCTCTTCAACATGACTCACACTCTCAATATAATGTTTCAGTCTTTGGCCATTGACTCGAAGAATGCTCTCATCGATTGGTTCCTTGACCTCAACAGAACCGTTGGGAAATGTTTGCTTCACAATAAATGGACCAGTCCATCATGATCGCAGTTTATCGGGGTGCAAGTGCAAGAGAGAATCATACAAATGCACTTTATGATTTGGCTCAAAGTATTTTCATAGGATTTGTTTATCGTGAGCGATTTTCAATTTTGCTTTATAAATCCTGGAATTGCCATATGCATTGTTTCTCAACTCCTCAATTTCGGACAACTAGAGTTTGCGATTGATACCTGCGGCATTCAGATCAAAGTTTAGGGCTTTGATAGCCCAATACGCTTTATGCTCGAGCTCGACAGGTAAATGACAGGCTTTTCCAATGACAAGTTGATAGGGAGACATCCCAAGAGGGGATTTGAAAGCAGTGCGGTATGCCAAAAGAGTGTCTAGAAGACGTGTAGACCAATCTTTGCAGTCGGGATTTACCATCTTTTCAAGAATTTGTTTTATCTCCCTATTGGCTAACTCAGCTTGACCATTAGTCTGTGGATGATATGCATTTGCAACTTTATGAAGTACAACATACTTGCGCATAAAGCCTCAAAGGATCTATTGCAAAAATGAGTGACTTGATCACTAATGATAGCGCGAGGAGTACCAAACCTTGATAACAAATTTTATTTCAAGAACTTGACAACTGTAGCGTTATCATTAGTTTGACATGGTACAACCTCAACCCATTTGGAAACATAATCCACAATGAGAAGAATGTAAAGGTAGCCAAAAGAAGGTGGAAATGGTCCTATAAAGTCTATCCCCCAACAATCAAATATTTCGATAACAAGAATTAGGCTAAAGGGCATCATGTGCCGACGGGATAAGGAACCTAACTTTTGGCACCTTACACAAGAACGATAGAAATCATTGGTGTCTTTGAACAGAGTGGGCCAGTAAAGGCCGCATTGTAAGATTTTTGCAACGGTTTTCTTCACAGAGAAGTGACCACCACAAGCATAATTGTGGCAAAAACTCAGCGCACTAGACACCTCATCGTCGTGGATGCATCTTCACATGATTTGGTCGGGGCAATACTTGAATAAGTATGGGTCATCCCAAAAGAAATTGCACACCTCGGCCAAAAATTTGTGTTTGTCTTTTGAACTCCATTCAGATGGGAGTTCACATGTTACTAAGTAATTCACAATGTGAGCATACCACGGTAACTTAGCAACAGAAAGCAATTGTTCATCGGGGAAATCATCATGAATAGGTGGACCATCAGCAGGATCGCTGAATTCAAGTCGGGACAAGTGGTCCCCGATGACATTTTCAACACCTTTCTTATCTTTGATCGTTATATCAAATTCTTGTAAAAGAAGGATCCACCGTATTAATCGTGCCTTAGTATCCTTTTTGGAAAGGAGATACTTAAGGGCAAAGTGATCTGTGAAGATCATAATAAGTGACCCAATCAAATAAGATCAGAATTTGTCAAGGGCAAAGACAACAGCAAGCAACTCTGTTTCAGTAGTGGAATAGTTCATTTGAGCACTATTGAGAGTTCGGCTTGCATAATAGACAACAAAGGGTTTCCCCTCCCTTCGTTGTCCTAGCACAGCTCCCACAGCAAAGTTGCTGGTGTCACACATGATCTCGAAAGGAAGACTCCAATCGGGTGACTGAATGATGGGAGCGTAAGTGAGTGAACTGACAAGCGTTCGGAATGATTCCTCACACTTAGGTGTCCATTCAAAAGTGGCATCTTTGGCTAGGAGGTTGCTTAGCGGGCGAGCAATCATTGAAAAATTTTGTATGAACCTCCTGTAGAAACCAGCATGACCAAGGAATGACCTAACATCTTTGACAGTCTTAGGAGTAGGCAGGTTGGAGATAAGGTCGACTTTGGATTGATCAACCTCAATTCTCTTTCAGAAACAATGTGGCCAAAGACTATGCAAGAAGATACCATGAAGTGGCATTTCTCCCAAATGAGCACAAGTCCTTTCTCAATGCATCGTTTTAAAACAGCTTCAAGATGAAGAGGGCATGTGTCAAAGGAATTTCCAAAACTGGTTAGGACATCCATGAATACTTCCATTGATTTTTCAATCATGTCTCTAAATATTCTCATCATGCATCTTTGGAAAGTAGCTGGTGTATTACACAAGCCAAATGGCATACGTCGGGAAGCAAACGTGCCGAAGGGACAAGTGAAAGTGGTCTTATCTTGATCCTCTAATGCAATCTCTATTTAATAATAGCTAGAATAACCATTAAGAAAGAAATAGAAAGGATGACCAGCTACACGTTCAAGGATTTGATCAATGAATGGGAGTGGAAAATGATCTTTGCAGGAGGCGGCATTTAATTTTCTATAATCAATGCACATGCGCCACCCTATCACAGTTTTTGTGGGGACAAGGACCCCTTGTTCGTTTTGGATCACGGTGACACCAGATTTCTTGGGCACGACTTGAGTAGGACTGACCCATTTGCTATCAGCTACTGGGTAAATAATACCAGCGTCTAGCAATTTCAAAACTTCATTTTTTACAACTTCTTTCATCGTGGGGTCCAGTCGCCTTTGAGGGATAGCCTCGTCCTCCAGATTGATTAGATGGGAGCAAATTAAAGGGCTAATACCTTTGATATCAGCAAGCGTCCAACCTATCACAGATTTATGCGTTCGTAGTAGCTCGATTAACTGCGATTCTTGAGAATTTTGAAGGTTGGACGAGATGATAACTGGAAAGGTTTCACCGTCCCCCAAGAAGACATGTTTCAAACCCTTGGGAAGTTGGGTCAATTGAGCAATTGGAACCTCTTCGGCTGAAGTTTTTGGCTGTGACCTCTCACGAGGTAGCTCTTCAAAGTGAGGTTGCCAAAACTGAGTCCTTCTATTGTGTGAGTCTATGCGATCTGATATTGCAAGAGTAGACTCAATAGAACTGGGACTTTCGTTGTCAGACAGAAGGAGGAATTCATCAAGATTATCAAAGTTGCTTCGCAATTGAACTTCCTCGGGAATTAAAGAGTCAATCATGAATGTTTGATAGCATTCATCATCTTCTCAGGGTTGTTTCCCGATGTGGAAGATATTGACTTCAAGAGTCATGTTTCCAAACGATATTTTTATTAGACCATTCCGACAATTGATCAAAGCATTTGCAGTAGCAAGGAATGGTCTTCCGAGGATAATAGGTATTTTAGACTCCATGTTTACCACAAATTGGGTATCAAGAATAAGAAAATCCATGGGGTAATAGAATTTTTCAATTTGAACCAACACATCCTCAACAATACCCCTAGGCTTTTTGGTGGAACAGTCAGCAAGTTGTAGCACAACAGATGTTGGCTTCATTTTTCTAAGACCGAGTTGCGAGTATACAGAGTAAGGCATGAGATTTACACTCACGCCAAGATCAAGTAAGGCTTGGCCGACTTTATGGGTCCCAATTTGGCAGGAAATGGTGGGACAACCGGTATCTTTGTATTTCGGCGGTGCCTTTTGTTCAATCACTGCACTCACTTGCTCAGTCAAGAAAGTAGTCTTCTTGACATGGTGCTTCCTTTTTGCAGTGCATAGATCCTTGATGATTTTGGCATAAGCGGGCACTTGTTTTATGATGTGAAGCAAAAGAAGATTAATCTTCACCTGTGTCAAGTGCTCAAGGATTTCAGCTCGGTTATCAGGAAATTTCCCAACAGGTTTCAAAGCCTAGGGAAATGGTACCTTTGGAGTGGCATTGAGTGGTGGATTTTCATAAATGACTTTTGGAGTACTAGGAGTGTTGGATTTTATGGGTGGGTCTTGTAAAGTTTTACCGCTTCTAGTCGTGATAGCATTTACTTCCTTGACATTTTGATCATTAGAATTTGAAGATTGGGCCATGTGCTGGCCTTGTACATTGAATTTCGGTTGGGAAGGAAGTTTGCCTTTTTCCGGAATGGCCAAGGATTCAGTCAATTTTGAGAATTGATATTTCATTTCCTTGAATTCTTCCATCATTTGGCGATTCAGTTTGGATTGTTCCTCTATGAATGCATGAAGAGTATTCTCGAGAGAATTTCGTTGTGGATGAGCATTGTATTGAGGTGCAGAATACGCCTTTGATGGTTGAACTTGTTGCTCATTTCTCCATTGGCCTCCAGACGATTGAGCTTGGTTGGAATCTCTCCAACTAAAATTTGGGTGGTTTCTCCAACCAAGGTTGTACGTATGGAAGAATGGCTTGTTATATGCCCCTGAAATTTCTCCAACTGAAATTTGGGTGGTTTCTCCAACCGGCAATGGCGCCAAAATTTGTTTAACGCCCAAATCGTGACAACCACTAAGTGATGGTTGTAGTGTAGATTGGGCGGTCGATCCACAAGGAGGTAACCTAAAACCAAAAGATTAGTAGAAAATAACACAAAAAGTTAGTAACATGAAATAAATAAAGATGGAAATGAAAAGAGATTTGAGATTTTGGGGTTGTCTTTTTGATGAAATGATAAAATGAGATAAGTGAAATAAAAATAAGGTGTAATCAAGAGTTTGAGAAATAGAAAGGTTTTAAGAATCATCTATATGCTTGTTTGGTTACTTAGTTACTTGATTTACAAAAATACACAAGTAAATAGTTCACATCCCAACATTTACTTGGAAAATCTAACATTAAAGTCCATATTCTTTTCTAACAAAAGTTAATTTGAGTTATAAAGTTCTTTACTTTAAAAGCACAATGTTAATCTTATGAAAAATCTAAAAATGACAAAATACCCAAGGGCAATAATGCAATAGAAGATTAGACATAAAATTATGTATCAATATTACTTTTACTAATTAGAAGCACATAGAAAGAGCATGACTAATCCTATATACTATTAGTGCAAGTAAATAAAGATACCAAAATAGAGATGAGGATGAAAGAACATAAATAACTCAAATACATTATATTAAGAACATAGTAAATCAAAGTAGCAAAATAACATCACTAGCATATGGAATCATCCCTAACCTTCCTAGGAAGATTAGGCCATTATGCTCATGACTCTCACAAAATTCTAAGAAGAAAATATGAGAAGAAAGTGAGTAGAAATTTTGTTATAGTTTTTTTACTCTAAAAATTACATACCAAATGTGAAAGAAGAGTCCATATTTATAGAAGGAGAAAATGACTAAAAAGAAATTAAATTACAAATGGGGTCTACAAAATAAATTTGAAATCTTAATAATAAAATATGATTTTAAAAAATCAAATCTTATTATTAATATTAACCTAGCTATTTTAGTGAATGGTCATTTTGCCCTTTTTCTAAAACACCACAAAATATGAGCTTAAGAGCTCAAAATGGAAAGGTGCAAGACCCAAAACCCACAAAAATTGGGTTGAAAAGTGACTGAAAGTGTTGACCAAGTGAAGCCAATAGAGACGCGCCACATGTCTAGGTAGTGGCAAGCTTGGGCTTGTTTGGGCTTATTTTGGGTATAATTCCCTTCAAAAATGTCACTTTTTCAACTTTTTTTTTCACTTTTGATTCTTTCTTTCTTCTTTCTTTTTCTTTATCCCAAAATGCAACTTTAATTCCTACAAAATTACAATAAATTAAATTATAATCAAATATTTTCATTTATAAAATAAATGATATTAATTCCATGAAAATATTAATTAAACTTAATTTATTTTTACCATTAAGATCAATAAACATACATTTTTCACCACTAATCACATGCATATTTACATTTATGCCCTCAATGGGCCAAAATTACAAACACGCCCCTATTCACATAAATGGGCCCACATGCATATTTAATACATATAAACATGCATGTCTAATCACATTACCACACAATTAATTTATAACACATCATCATGCATATAATCCATTACTCTCTCATATAATCCCAATTAGGCCCTCCAAGCACTGTAGTCAAGGCACTCAACCTTAATATCAAATTTGGGACGTTACAACTGAGGGGAACTCGTTACACTCGTCTACACGGGAGTGTAAGGCTAAAATTGGGGATTAGGAGCTGTAACCGCAAGGACGATAGGAGCTAGAAAATAGATTAGTCCTCGAAAAGCTCCAACTTGGGCATATTCTCAGTGGATATATTCTTGGGCCCAACGAATGAAGTCATCAAGCATGTGGCATCCGCATCTTTGCAAGTCGTCCCAAAGTGGAGAACCTGGTCGGATACCATCTTGTAATGCCATCAACTGTTGGCCATCATCAACCATCTTGGTCCTCCCGGCTTCCTCCTTAAAGCATTTAATATATGCCTTGAGAGTCTCAAACGGTCCTTTCTTGATGCTAGCCAAGGCATTGACTTCAAAGCTTATCTTCTGAGCTTCTATAAACTATCTTCAGAAGGTGGAGGACAATTGGGGCCAAGAGTGTATGGAGCCCAGTCTATTTTTCTTGAACCACTCATCAGCTGGTCTCGTCAAGGTTAACGGGAAGCAGTGGCATTTAGCATCTTCGGAGACGCGATGCACAAACATAAGATGTTTTAACATGGACAGATGGTCGGAAGGATCCGAAACTCCACTCTATGGAGTTATGTCAAGCATCTTGAAGCCTCAAGGTAATGGGGCTTCGACATTGTGTGGAGCGCATGGCTCCCCATCTTCATCCTCTGAATCGGAGTCTTAGCCCTGTCTCCTGGCCATCTTCAGCATATTCTGTTGGTTTTTATTGATCAAATCAGAGATTATGCGCAGCGGAACAACAGTCAAATTGTTAGATTAATCCCATAATATTTCTAGATCTACTTCTTCACATGCATATATATATTGAATCAAGGACATGAACAGAAAAATTACCTCAGGTCCATCCTTACTGCTATCTTTTTGTATGGCTAAATCCTTGAGATCTCACACCAAGATCTTCCAAAATGTTCTCAGGCACACAAAGAACGAGTGTGGGCTCGCTATACAAATAATAGGCAATAAACTAGTTATCAGATGTTCTCAACACATGAGATCTGACAAAGTTTGGACCTAGGTTTTTGTGAAGAACAATGACTTTAGTTTTTGTCATTGTTCTCTTTCTCTGAGAGAGATTCCTAGATATTTTTCTATCCCTGAAAAGTTATGTTCTGTGAAAAACCGATATCCAATATTTAATAATATCAAATATATTAAAATATTTGTTATTTTAAACAAATTCAAAATAACTGATCAGTTATCAGATTTTTGTTTAAATAATAATATTTTAATCATATTAAAATATCTTATTATTTATTTAATATTTAAATAACTAAAATTGTGGAATCAAGAGACTGAGTAAACTCTCTTACGCGTGTAGCACAGTGCCTGTGCACTGTGCCACACGTGTACCACATGCCTGTGATGGCATGTGATTTTTCCCAATTTTTATTATTATTTAAATACCAAAAATCCCAAAAATAAATTAATACAAAATTAATTATATTTTTGTTAAATCAAATAATTAATTAATTACACATAATTAAGCAATAATTATGTTTGATACATAGAAAAATATTTTACTTATCATATAAGTCATTTTTGCCCATTTTTTGTATTTACCTTTGTTAGTGTTTGTTTGAGCCATTTCGGGGACCATGGACCTATAACATTAAGCTCCAATAAATTGAAACTAAATAATTAAACTCTTTAATTATAATAGTTAATTTATTAATTCTGATATTACTCCACTATAAATTCAGAATTGCACTCTTTATGTTATAAATATACTTTTACAGAAATCTTATCTTAAGTCATCCATTGATATAACCATCTTACAATAGTTCAACCCTCTAATTAATTAGTTCATAAATTAGAATGGAAGAATTACCATTTAACATTTCTAATTTACTTCTTATTCCTTAAGTACCATTAATTCACTAGTGAATAATTAATCTATAATCTAATTATAGATTTGAGCTCAAAATCATTCAGTTCCAGAATTAACCCTTAAGGGAACTAATATACGATCTGTTGGGAAAGATTAGATTCCGTATTGTTGATACATGTTCCCAGCCACCCATGATATTAAATCTCCAAAACAAAAGTCATTAGCCTCATTCTTTGAAGAGACCTTAACGAATGAATCAAAAGATTTAATAAACATGAACAGGAGTTCATGAACACTCTGGATTTAGGTTGATCTATAAATGATCATCAGTTATGATATGAATTACAAGTCTTTATTATTAAATGGTTTTTGGATAAAGACTTTAATTCATATCGGTCCATGTCATATATAATCATATTATATAAAGCACATTTACCGAGATGTCTTTCCACATCAATAATCTGAATCTAGATTATTTGTATCATTATGATACTCAGTAAACCGTACTTACAACTCCAATTAAAGAATTCCATAACTTTAATTTGTTGTTGTTGACTATTTTTATTCATTCATGTGATCTTAATTCTCTCGTACTAATACAAGATCACATCCTCAATAATGAATATGGAATTTTTCTGATATTTACAAAATTATTCAAACAATAATTTAACAATCTAAATATGACAATAATAATAAACCATTATATTTATTTATTCACAGAAAAAACAAATGTCTTTACATGCTTTTAGGACACACTCCTAACAATCTCCCACTTGTACTTAAAGCAAGTGAGGCATTTCTCTCAATCCCATAGTACGTACATGACCCTCGAATTGCTTTGCAGGAAGCGTCTTCGTAAACGGGTCTGCCAGGATGTGTTCTGATATGACTTCAGAATGGACACATCTCCTCTATGTACGATTTCTCTAACTAACTGGTATTTGCGTTCTATATGCTTTCCCTTCTTGTGTCTTCTTGGTTCTTTAGAATTGGCCACTGCTCTATTGTTGTCACAGTAAAGAACAAGTGGTTTCTCCACTTCTGGAACAACTTTCAGGTCAGAGTAGAACCTTTTGAGTCACAGAGCCTCCTTAGCTACTTCACAAGCCACTATATACTCGACTTCCATGGTGGATTCTGCAATGCTGGTTTGCTTAATGCTTCTCCAGACTAATGCTCCTCCTCCAACAATAAACACTGATCCAGAAGTCAATTTCTGACTATCTCTTTCTGATTGAAAATCAGAATCAGTGTAACCAGTGGGGTTCAGGTCTCCACCTGAATATACAAGCATATAATCTCTAGTATTTCTAAGATACTTGAGAATATTCTTCACTGGAATCCAATGACTCAATCCAGGATTGGATTGATAACGGCTGACTATCCCTACTGCATAACAAATGTCAGGTCTTGTACACAACATGGCGTACATTAGACTGCCTACTGCTGAGGCATATGGATATTGTCTCATGTCTTCCTTTTCCTGAGGTGTTTTGAGACACTACTTCTTGGAAAGGAATACTCCATAATGGGTTGGCATATCACCCTTTTTGGAGTTTTGCTTATTAAAGCGCTCTAGCACCTTATCAATATAAGTTGCTTGAGACAGTGCCTAAGTTTTGTTCTGTCTATCTCTAAGAATCTTAATGCCCAAAACATACTTGGCTTCTCCCAAATCTTACATTTGGAATTGTTCAGCTAGCCAGTTCTTTACCCTTGATAATGTCTCTACATCATTCCCAATGAGTAGGATATCATTAACATAACGAACGAGGAACACTACTATACCATCTTTGATTTGTTTATAGACACAAAGATCGTCAACATTTTGTTCAACAACCAAATGTTTTTCTTGTGTCATCAAATCTAAGATTTCAAGATCTAGAAGCATGTTTGAGTCCATGAATGGACCTAAGAAGCTCGCAAACATTTTTCTCTTGGCCTTTTAATTCGAACCCTTCTGGTTGAGACATGTAAATAGTTTCGTCAAGGTAGCCATTTAGAAAAGTTGTTTTGACATTCATTTGCCAGATCTCGTAATCCATGCACACAGCTATGGACAAGAGTATACAAATGGATTTTAGCATGGCTAATGGAGAAAAGGTTTCTTCATAGTCAACCCCTTCTTTCTGTGTGTAACCTTTTGGCTACAAGCCTTGCTTTGAAAGTCTTTACTTTCCCATTCGCTCCTCTTTTCTTCTTGAATATCCACTTGCAACCAATGGGTTTGATATTCTCAGGTGGATTTTCAAGAACCCAGACATAATTGGAATACATCGATTCCATTTCTTGGTTCATGGCTTCTTGCCATTTTTCCTTGTCAGAATGATTCATTGCATTTTCAAATGTCAATGGATCATCTTTGTTTGTCTCAAACACAAGCATTTGAACTTCGTGTTCACGGTACGTGGGTTACTTACTAACCCTCCCACTACAATGAAGTTCTCTACTATTCTGACTAGAACTAGCAGTTTCCTCTTGCCGTTTTTCATTGGTTATTGCTGGTGACTTTGCAACTTTATTTGAGACCATCTCCTCTAGTACAAACTTACTGCGAGGTTTGTGGTTATTAACATAGTCATATACAAGAAAAGTTGCATTTGTTAATACAAATGTTTTATTTTCTTTTGGACTATAGAAAATTCCACCTCTAGTCTCTTTGGAATATCCCACAAACATACACACTTCAGAGCGTGTTTCCAACTTCCCGGTCTTTCCTTTTGAGCACGTATGCACGACACCCCCAAATTCTAAAATGGTGTAAACTAAGTTTATAACCATTCCATAATTCTATGGATGTCTTTTGGATAGACTTAGGTGGAACATCATTCAATGTGTATAGAACACATTGAATCGTATAGCCCCTGAATGACAGTGGTAATGATGAGAAACTCATCATTCATCTAACCATATCTAATAACGTTCTATTCCGACTTTCTGAAACATCATTTTACTGTGTTGTTTCAGGTGTAGTGAGTTGGAATTGAATGCCATGCTCACATTGATGGTTCTTGAATTCACAGTCCAAGTACTCTCTTCCTCGATCAGATTGAAGTGCCTTTTTAGTGATTTACCTAATTGCTTTTCAGCCTCTGCTTGAAATTCTTTGAACTTTCCAAAAGTTTCAGATTTTCTTTGCATTAAGTATAGGTAACCATATCTTGAATAATCGTCAATGAAAGTGATGAAATATTCATAACCTCCTCTTGCTTGTACATTAAGTGGATTGCTAACATCCATGTGTACTAGCTGAAGTGGTTCTGTGGCTCTTGAACCTTTAGCAAAGAAAGGTCTCTTTGTTTTCCAGACAGGATTTACAAACAGGGAGAGATCCAATAAATGGTTCTCTTAAAGGATTATCCTTTACAAGCCTATTTATTCTGTCTAGACCAATATGGTCCAATCTCAAGTGTCACAGATATGTTTCACTATCGGAATCAGTTTAATAGATCTAGGATTAGTTGTTTTTAAATAATTCAAAATTATAAAATTTGTCATTCAATATAAGTATGCAAACTTTGTTTATCCCAAAGCATTTGCATAACAAGTAAATAGATAATTTCTTTAAAATAATAACTACTCTATTAATAAAAGAAATAAATGTTATGCAAAAATAGAAATAAGTTTCTAAACATTAATAATCAAAATTATTAACAATAAACTAAATTTCTAGACTGTAGTTTTCTTTGTTTAAAGAAATCTAAAATTTCTAAAACAAAATAAAGAAATTTAAATTGTTCAACTAACAATAAAAATCACTAAATAAAACTACTCTCCAACTTCTCCTGCTCTTTACTTGCTACCAAAATCCTCATTAGTCTCTTCCTCCTTTTCAGGGTTCTGATTCTGCAAAAGGGAAAACAAAAGAAAAATAGTTTAGCGGCATATATTTTTGAATCTACTATCCAAAAATTTGAATCTGATATTCATAGTGTTTGAATCTACTATTCATAGTTGAAAAAATATATGTAAATCTTATTTACCTTTTTCGTTTGATATAAACGATGACGCTCAGCATAGACTTCCTCTGTCATTGTTCGCCACATCTCATGTGCTGAGTCATAGTGTATATATTTTTCCTTTATTTCGTCAGGCATGGTTGAAAGCATGCAATAACGTGCCAACCGATCGGATTTCATCCAATCTGCATATTTTTCTTCTGCTTCATAGCTAGTAGCCAGAGGTGGTTCTGTTGGAGGTTTTTCACAGACAGTTGACATCATCTTCTTATAAGAAAAAATAGTCAACATGCCTCGAAACCAATGTTGCATATTTTCAGGTTAAAAAACCAAGGATTTGAGAAAGGCATCGGTGTGTAATTCACCAATAGACATTTTGTTGGTAATAAATAAGTACAAATAAATATTATTATATTTAGAAAAATAAATATCAAAGTTTCGGAAATTAAACGTGATGCATGAGCACAATTAAAACACATAAAATAAAGATTAATTTCCACGATAAAATTTTCTAATAATTAAAGTGCCGCCTTAGGGTCGGTCAAATTAATTTTAGAGAATTTATAAGACATTCTTATCTTTATTGTTTAATACTTAAAATAACTATGTATTTTCTCTTTTAAACATTAAAGTACCGCTTAGTTTGGTCAAGTTATGATTATCCACTGCACGAGCTTAATCATAACTTTGTGAGTGTAACCCATTATTTCGGAATTCATGACTTAACTTAGGACATGCCGCCTTAGGGTCGGTCAAGCCTAAAATACATCATTAGTTCCTATCTATGTAAGAAATATAACCTTGCTATTGATATGTCCAGACACCTTCCTTAGGGGGACGAAAACAAAGCCGTCGCGAGGCGCTATTCATATCTCACGGTGTTATATTAACAATGGAGACCATGGGTTATGTTTGAGATATCAACCCTCTCCCACTCACTATTTTGAAATAAGTGTTTTTAACCTAATTAATTCCAAATTAATTACAGTTTCTTTAAACTTTATGAACATAATTAAAATTGGAAAGAAAGCGAGTTTCTAGGTCCATGTCCACTTTTAAATTACCAATCATGTTCATCTAAACTTTACTAAAAAAAAACATTTTTTAAAATAAAGTTGGTTTAAAGAAATTAAGTCATAAAGACTTAAAATTTGGTGTGATATTTTACCAAGTTTTCAAAATAAAACTAAGTAATTTACATGCAATTGATTTCACAAAACAATTCATATAAACATATAGGACAATCCTAATAATCATGTTTCTACTAATGAAATGCATGATTATGACCGTGTGGGTTTTCATGTATGGCATACAATGCATGAACATGTTATCAATCACATTAATCACATGAAAATAATTATTTAAATAAATAAACAATAAATGTTGAACTGGGTGCTTTTGGGTATTTCTAATTTTACAACCACTTTATAAAATTAAAATAAATAAAATAAAATTGCCTTGATCTCCATCGGGCTTCTTTACTTTACTGTCGGTAGGATATATGGCATTGTTGGTCCAGAATAATAATAAGAAAACAATTTTCTAATTATTTTTTATTAATTAAAACAAACTTTTAAATAATCATTATTTTTATTTTTATTTTTATTTTTAAATAAAACAACTTTTAATTAAAACTGAAATGAATTTAAATTAAAATATGTTATTTTGAAAAAATAAATTTTAAATAAGATATTCAAAAAAGTTTGTTAAGACAATAAAAATATCTCATTACTTAAATATCAAATTTCAAAAATAGGATATTTAAACATTTTAAATTTTTTTTAAAAAATAACAGATTAATTTCATAAAAAAATAAAAATAAATTATGGACCAGTCAGACTGGGACACGTGGCATCAAACGGGGGCTGCCGGGCTGGACTATACGGAACCGTACGGATCCGTCCGTACGACGTCCGGCAGCGGCTCGGAGGTTGGCCTTGGAGGTGCGGTGGCTGAGTTCTGAATTCCGGGCTCCGTTCTGACTTTTGTGTAATCAGAATTACAATTTTATGGTGTCGAAAACCAAATAAAATTACATAAATCCTATGCCCTTTAATGGCTTACACAATAATCTAATCATAAACAAATCCTAACCCAAAACACCATACAATTAACGATTCAACATTCCCACACATTCAATCAAATTAAGCCATCCATTCATTCATCAAAATAAATAAATGCATAAAATTAAATCCACACAAATTCAATACATATATATATGTGAAGATGGCTCTGGTACCATTTGTTGCTTTTTATTGATCAAATCAGAGATTATGCGCAGCGGAACAACAATCAAATTGTTAGATTAATCCCATAATATTTCTAGATCTACTTCTTCACATGCATATATATATTGAATCAAGGACATGAACAGAAAAATTACCTCAGATCCATCCTTGCTGCTATCTTTTCGTATGGCTAAATCCTTGAGATCTCACACCAAGATCTTCCAAAATGTTCTCAGGCACACAAAGAACGAGTGTGGGCTCGCTATACAAATAATAGACAATAAACTATTTATCAGATGTTCTCAACACATGAGATTTGATAAAGTTTGGACCTAGGTTTTTGTGAAGAACAATGACTTTAGTTTTTGTCACTGTTCTCTTTCTCTGAGAGAGATTCCTAGATATTTTTCTATCCCTGAAAAGTTACGTTCTGTGAAAAACCGATATCCAATATTTAATAATATCCAATATATTAAAATATTTGTTATTTTAAACAAATTCAAAATAACTGATCAGTTATCAGATTTTTGTTTAAATAATAATATTTTAATCATATTAAAATATCTCATTATTTATTTAATATTTAAATAACTAAAATTGTGGAATCAAGAGACTGAGTAAACTCTCTTACGCGTGTAGCACAGTGCCTGTGCACTGTGCCACTCGTGTACCACATGCCTGTGATGACATGTGATTTTTCCCAATTTTTATTATTATTTAAATACCAAAAATCCCAAAAATAAATTAATACAAAATTAATTATATTTTTGTTAAATCAAATAATTAATTAATTCTTAATTAATTAATTACACATAATTAAGCAATAATTATGTTTGATACATAGAAAAATATTTTACTTATCATATAAGTCATTTTTGCCCATTTTTTGTATTTACCTTTGTCAGTGTTTGTTTGAACCATTTCGGGGACCATGGACCTATAACATTAAGCTCCAATAAATTGAAACTAAATAATTAAACTCTTTAATTATAATAGTTAATTTATTAATTCTGATATTACTCCACTATAAATTCAGAATTGCACTCTTTATGTTATAAATATACTTTTACAGAAATCTTATCTTAAGTCGTCCATTGATATAACCATCTTACAATAGTTCAACCCTCTAATTAATTAGTTCATAAATTAGAATGGAAGAATTACCATTTAACATTTCTAATTTACTTCTTATTCCTTAAGTACCATTAATTCACTAGTGAATAATTAATCTATAATCTAATTATAGATTTGAGCTCAAAATCATTCAGTTCCAGAATTAACCCTTAAGGGAACTAATATACGATCTGTTGGGAAAGATTAGATTCCGTATTGTTGATACATGTTCCCAGCCACCCATGATATTAAATCTCCAAAACAAAAGTCATTAGCCTCATTCTTTGAAGAGACCTTAACGAATGAATCAAAAGATTTAATAAACATGAACAGGAGTTCATGAACACTCTGGATTTAGGTTGATCTATAAATGATCATCAGTTATGATATGAATTACAAGTCTTTATTATTAAATGGTTTTTGGATAAAGACTTTAATTCATATCGGTCCATGTCATATATAATCATATTATATAAAGCACATTTACCGAGATGTCTTTCCACATCAATAATCTGAATCTAGATTATTTGTATCATTATGATACTCAGTAAACCGTACTTACAACTCCAATTAAAGAATTCCATAACTTTAATTTGTTGTTGTTGACTATTTTTATTCATTCATGTGATCTTAATTCTCTCGTACTAATACAAGATCACATCCTCAATAATGAATATGGAATTTTTCTGATATTTACAAAATTATTCAAACAATAATTTAACAATCTAAATATGACAATAATAATAAACCATTGTATTTATTTATTCACAGAAAAAACAAATGTCTTTACATGCTTTTAGGACACACTCCTAACATTATCTTTTTTAGACTCTCCAACTCTACGCGAAAAGGATCATGGTTGGCACTTTGTTCCAGATATTCCCCTTGGTCGGGCATTGCTTCTCACCTCCAAGCATTGAGATTATCTCGGAGGTCTAGTTGTGGGGATCACCCGAGGAGGTCCTTGGGGGCTGCCCTATTCTTGTGAGCATTTAGATTGTCTCGCAAATCAGGATGTGCGCTCTTGTGGCAGCCATCCTCTGGGAATCCAACTTCTATATATGCATCAGACTCTACATAATCATTGTTAACTGAGACACTGATTCTTTGTCCTTAGTTCACGAAGACTTCTCTCCTATTAGCTCCTCACCCGAGGTTTCCCCGGGCCTGTTGAGGCATAAATGGCTCTCCTCTTCCAAGTCTGACACGATCAGTCGTAGCGCACCTGGGTGGAAGACCCTGGGCTCCACGGACATTGTGGGCCTGGCGGTTTCCCCAAACCCCGTGAACTTCCTTGGGGTCATATGCCATTTTCGAGACACTGAGGGGCTTGGAAGCCCGACGAGTCCTTTTCCATTTGTGGGGAGCCTTAGCCTTATCTCCCCTATGGGTTGGAGGCACGAGTGGTACTCTAGCTGGGTGCACAGGTGGCACACCAGTTGGTTGTTCTTACGCCGCATCAGTGGGGTACGCATGTGGCACGCCTACTAGTTGCACAGGTGGCACTCTAGGTGGGTGTGCAAGTGGCACGCCAGCTGGTTTCCCAGGTGGTACTTCGCTCCGAGGGTCCACTTGCAGCCCTTGAGCCGCCAAAGTGGCCTTTGTGGCATTAACCACCCTTGTAAGGCGGCGATGTTACCCTTTTGAGCCTCCATCTCTCGTTGCTGGGAGGCAACTTGGCCCTTGAGTGCCACCACTTATGGCGGTTCCTCCGTCTGGTACAATTGTGAGTATTCACTTTCGTAGTCATCCCCGTCCTCCCCATTGTAACCGTCGTTATCAACCACCTCTGAATTATCTGGTGGAGGTAGTCGGCTTGGTTCTCCTCCCACAGCGGCAATGGGGGGAGCATCGTCAGGGAGAATCCTTCTTGTGGTTACCATTGCTGCAACTCAAGCTTTCTTCAAGCTCTCAATGAAAGCACCAAAATGTTGACTAGCAATTTCGTTAACAACTAATTAAAACAAAGCTTAAAGAATTATAAGTTGAGACACAAGATTTTACGTGATTCAAGTTGTGAATCAACCCTAGTCCACGAGTCACTTGTATTTAGGATGTGAAGAACTTGCAAATGTCAAGCTCTTATGGAGATTTTCAGGCAATGTTTTGGCGTGCTCTGAAAATAATAAATGAATCAAGAATCCTTTACAAAGTGTGCCCTAGTCTTATTTATAGATGGATGGGGGCAATTAATTCCACAATGAGGGTTAATTACAATTATTCTCTCTCAATGGGAGTTAAATGTACAATAGATGAAAAATTCTTCACATTAACAAGCTGGTGGGCCCTTGCGTATCCCAGTGGGCCTAGTACGAGGAATTCTTGTCCACTGCTTTATTGGACAACATGATTCTAACACTGTCAGGAAGGTAGCAACATGTTTTCCCATGTCAGGCGGCGTCGTGAGACCTCCTGCTTATCGCTTATACGAGATCGATACCACGATCTGTGCAATAGTAAGTGTCAGAAGGCTACTTGTGGTCCAGGGTCACTATGCTTGACACCTGTCAACTCTACTCCATGTCTGGAGGATGATTCTCTTAGACCTAGAGGACGTGAACAAAAGAAACCGTCTTGTACTAAGACTTGGAACACAGTCCTCGGGAAGTAGCATTCTTACGATAACACACTCCTCCCATGGTGGTGAACTGTGATTGAAGGCAAGGCTTACCTCCCGTGGAGCTCGAAGCAAGCTCTAGGGGACTTAATTAGCTTCCGTGAAGACTTAACTACTCTTTAATGTGTGTCACGTATGACTTGGTAAAAACATGAACAACAATTTAAATTTAAATAGACTCATGCATACATCAGTTTAAAGTCAAAGATTCAGACCTTCATTATTCTTATGTCAGAAACTCAAGTTTGCATCACCTTTACATTTGTTATGCTTTTCAAAAGATTTATTGCTAATATTAGATTGGATTGTATTAACGAGGAAAAAAATATTAAAAAATTGAGTGTGTTAGCTATTTGCTAAAAACATTTTGTGAGAAAATAAATTGGTATATATAAAAAATAGAGATTGGATAAGATAATAATATCCAACAAAAAAAGCAACTAAAGTATCATAGTAGGATTTAATTAATTTCAATGTGCTTTTTAACTAAGTAATTCGCATTAATATTATCTTCCCTTCCACATGTAACTTAGAGACATATAGTATAATTATTAGAGATATTTGCGGTAAAAATACTTAATATTAATAAAATGTAGCATTTAAATACTTAATTCTTTTTACGAGAAAAGCACCTAAAGTTGCTAAAAATAACATTTAAATACTTAAAGTTGCTAAAATGTTACTTCTTTACTACCCAAACAATTAAAAAAAATAACACAAATGTATTTTAAGTTATAAAAAATCATTAAAATTATATAAATATATAAAAAAAAAATAACCTAAATTAATTCTATAATTAAATAATAAGTAAATAAGTTTTTTTTATTATATTAATGTTTTTTAATAATTTTTTTCTCTTTCAATAATTTTTAGTTAGTTATTAATTTTTCTTTTAACTATTTTCAATCAAATATATTATTTTAATTAAATAAATTATTTTTTTAATTGTAGATTAATTTAGGTTATTTTTTGTATAATTTTATATAATGAATTTTATAATTTAAAATATATTTGTATTTTTTTAACTATTTGGTAGTAAAGATTCAATACTTTAACAATTTTAAGTATTTTTGTCACTAAATAAAAAGTTTAAGTATTTAAATACTATATTTCAGCTACTTTGAGTATTTTTTTTGTGAGTATTTAAATGTTACATTATATAGACATAGATTATTTTTCCGGCAAATATCCCTAGTTATTATTAGAATCACTTGTGACCCTAGTTAGTGTAAAATCAAATTATTTTCGTTGCTAATTTAATAGACTTGATCGCATTTGAAGCATTTTAAATGGGTGAAAGAAAACTAGATTTAGGTCACACAATAACATCTTCATCTTACTTCCTCCAATGCCATTTAACTCTGTGACCACCAAAAACATTTATTGAACAATGCGATCACAATCATAATAACTTATGGCTGTTTTCGTCGGAAATTATTGAGCAATGTAATCGCTAGTTCTATTCAGAAAATGATTTTGTGTTAATTAGGGTGTTTAAACAAATCTATAATGGTGACATGTCACTGAGGACTCTTTTAGATAATTTTGTTTTTTAAGGGTAAACTTTTATTTTATCATCAACATCCCGCTGATTGAAAAGTCTTCCATAAGTACTAAGTTAGAAGACATTCATAAATGGACTTATCCAAATCAAATATACATATATAAAAACAGAACAAATGAATTCCCTCTTCTCTTCCTTTTCTCCTTTTTGGTCTTATCCATCTAAAGGGGAAAAAACATTTTATAACTGAGAGCAAACAAACGTGCCCTTAAAACGTCACGTTTGAAACACCAAAAGGGTCACGTGTGTTTCAATAAAAGAATGTTTCACAGGCATTACTTCTTAATCTCTGTTTGGTTTGTCTAAATAACGGCATAAAACAAACAAACCGGTTGACAGGAAAAAGGCTTTCATCGCCAGAAATACTATTGCCAATTGGGGAAAAGGGGTGGACAAAGAAAAAAACACAAAACTCTTATTTCGGTGTCAATTCACACCCTCCTCGACCTCGGCTAGGTATATCTCTCTCACTCTACCTTGCTCCATCGCTAAATTGGTTTCTGGGTTTTAATTTTTCATCGAAATAGCGTAATGGGTTTCTCTTATTTTCTCGCTTGGTAGTCTCTGCTATCGTATTTAGTGTTTATTTTTCTTCTTTTGACATTGTTTCCCTAATTGTAGAATTTTATAAAGTTATGATCTTTATACTTGTGAATTCTATCTGGACAATATTGTTTGGTTTTTATACTTAAAGTTTTGTCCTTTTCAATCTTAGAATGTTGAAAGTGCGTTTTGAACTAAGTTTGCAGATGGGTTTTAATTTATCTTCATTTTAAGAAACATGAAAAGTGTTTTCTGATGCAATTTTGATCGCTGTACAGATGGAAACATTTTGGGAAATTAGGGTTTTGGTTTCAGATTGACGATCCTGTAGATTGTCATCTGGGTTTTTACTGAAGAATTCAGGATTTGATTTTGGTGAATTAGGGAGGCTTAAGATGTCTCTCAATCAAAGTTATTCTCGAATTGACACTTTAGGGCTGAAAGCTATGATTGTCCAGAAGATTGGGCTTCAGAGGGCTGAGAAATACTTTGATCAGCTCAGAAGATTGTTTAGTTTTAAGATGAGTAAATGTGAGTTCAATAAGTTCTGTATTCGGACTATTGGGAGGGAAAATCTCCCTCTTCATAACCAGCTCATTCGATCAATTGTGAAGAACGCATGCCTGTCTAAAATTCCACCAACAAAAGGTATTAGGAAAGTGGGGAGCACCCTTAATGTTAAAATTGCAAATGGGTGTCAGAAGAATAATCTTCAATCTCTCTATGGGGATGCCTTTACTCCTTCTCCTCGCAAGGGTAGGTCTCCAGTCAATCGAGAGCGTAAGTTTCGAGATCGCCCAAGTCCTTTGGGCCCGTTTGGAAAACCTCAAAGCGTTACATGTGAAGAGTTGATTTTCAAGGCACAAGAGCAGCAAAGTGCTACAGAATTGCTTTCTCTTGGTAGCAGACCTCCAGTTGAAGTTGCATCTGTAGAAGATGGAGAAGAAGTTGAACAGGATGCAGGAAGCCCTGGTGTACAGAGTAGAAGCCCAGTCACAGCTCCTTTTGGTATATCTATCAATCTGGGTGGAGCTCGTAAAGCTTTGTCTAACCTATCAATTGGTAACAATTACCGGGCAGAGACCTGTCAAAACAGTGGTGAGCTACCTGATACAAAATCACTAAGAAGTCGTGTGAAGCAGAAGTTGGAGATGGAAGGACTCGGTATTTCTGTGGACTGTGCCAACCTGCTGAATAATGGGCTGGATGCATATTTGAAAAGATTACTTGAGCCACCTATACGTTTAGCTGGATCAAGGCGTGAAAATGAACATACGAAACAGCTAAATAGTCGGTTTATACGTGGTGCTAATGGAACAGTAATCCCCGGAAGACAGCAAAGTCAACTGGCTTCTACTTGTGTATCCTTATTAGATTTTCGTGCAGCAATGGAGTTAAATCCCAAATTAATTGGAGAAGATTGGGCCTTACAGCTTGAGAAGATTGGCTTGCGTGCTTCTGGAGAGTGAACAAAACCTTATTTGCATCTTCGCCAGGAAGTCAGCGGTTGTTCAGACCATGAGACATGATGATTCAGTAATTTGAATCAATTCTTTAACCTTACATGAGTTTTGGTCTCTGCCTGTTACAATGTTACATTTATTACAATAGGAAATAAGTAGTGGGTTCTGTGGGAAGTTTTGTGTTAAGTTCATTAGGTTGCATCTAGATATAGAGTTGATATTTGTTATGGAGGGTGCATGTTTATACAACCATTTGTAACTCCTTGATACATTTAATGATCTTACTTTTTGAAGAGTTTAACACCATTCTTGAATTATATAAATATATAATTTTTATGTATTCCTGTTTTTATAATGCACTAAGTTGTGCATGCAATCATGCACTAATTCTTGTTCGGAATGGTACTAGTGATTCCAGCAAAGCATTTGAGAAAGCATAGAACATTAAAACCATGATGAGGTAAATTCATTAATATGTTTATTGTGACCAAGGATCAGATATCCCCAAAGATTCCTAACTCAGCTTTTAAAACTCAATGTTATTCTATATGCTCTAAGGTATGTAACTTACTCGAGGAATCATGGAATAATTGTTCTGTCAACAAACTAGTTAATGCTCTCCAAGTTGATCAATATGTGTTGAATGCTCATAAGGCAGCATACCATACCATTGGGCAGCATCTGCTTCCCAAATTTTAAGCTACTGTGAATCTTTTTCAGGAATCTACGAAACAGCTTAAAATGTTATGAAATGCTGACTTGTTGATTTGCATCTGAAATTGAATCTCATTTTGTTGGAGCTAACATAAGTCTGTGACATGTGTGATGTCTCTACCAGTACAATAGTTTGATAAGTCACAGTAGTTAAGTTTTGGACTTAAAATAGGATATCTTTGAAGGAACGCATACATCTAGCTTCTGCATTGTTCAAATGGATATTTGATGGTGATTGCAAGTAGCTCTACACTTTCATAGGTAAGATCACAACACATTCTGATTTTACCTATAAAATGATACATTTATAGTTTTGTTATGTATTTTCTCTCTAGATTCGTTCATTCATTGGAAAATATACAATAATGTAAGCAGATGAGTTCGCATCAACCTCACTCTGTTCTGTCAGACTTGAATTCAGCACGCAGGAAGTCAGCCTCTTGTTTAGACCAATGGTGGCATCTTAACAATTTTTTTTGCACAAATGTAAATTTCCTCAAATGTTTACATGATTCAGCTATTGGTTCTTTGTTTAAGTGAACACTCAAAAGTGTAGTCTTCTACTTGGCATTACATGCAATAGCCTTCTACTTGGTATTTAAGCACTGAAAGTGTAGTCACTTGTCATTATATTTATTGTACTTGGCCGAGTGTTTAGTCGTGGGATTTTGCCAGTTGTGGAAATTTTGTGTTGACATCAATTTTGTAATAATGATGTATTTCAGGAAGATTTGTCCATGTTTGGCCTTTTACCAGTGTTAATTGTTATACCCATTTTCGGACATTTATGACATTTCAAAAAATAGCAAATATAAAGGGATGATGAATCGAACACTTTGCTTTCCTGCTCTCGCGAAGGACAAAGTAGTTCATGTTCTCACAGAGTACAAAACATCCTACCAAGCGCTAACAGAAGAAATTGGGTCGCGTAGCCACATTCTTCAATCTATGTTCGCACAAGGCAAACCATTACACGCTAACAGGAGGATCATGTTCGTTCAACACACAACATCCACACTAACAAAGTTAGCAAAGGAGTATAGAGTTGTCATTAATTAAATATAATTGTATTTGTATTATTTACAGGGCAAGCCCATTAACTTAGGCCCATGATCTAATTGTAGCTCTAAACTCCTCACTATAAATAAGAGGAGATGTGATAGAAATAGAATAGGCAATTCATAATGTTGAAACTTCATTCTTATATAAACAGTCCTTATGAATTGTAAAGCAAATGAGGACTGTAGAACAACCGGCGACGCAGGTTCGTCAGAAACTATGGTTCTTCAAGCTTAAATATTAATAAAAGTGACTAAGTAGACGTAGGTCATCTTTTTGGGACCAAACCACTATAAAATATGGTGTCATTTATTTGATTATATCTCTATTATTGAATTCATGCTCTTATGTTCTCAAGTTGACGAAAAATGATGTCAACAGTTTGGTGCTTTCATTGAGAGAGCAGATTCAAGATAAAGAGGTTCAATCTAATGAAGTTTATGAATAAAGACTTTGATGAAATCATCTCCAGAAGACTCCTGACTTCGTCTAGGGCCAGATCAGTACACCTGTTCATTTTTATCTAGGTCATCCGCGGAGCAATTGCAAGTTGTAAGCTAACACCACATTCGTCAAAATAAGTCGCAGATCTATGTGAAAAATAATTTCACTTAATTGTGTCCAAATTGGGGCACAATGCTGAAATTAAAAATCCAGCGATTTTGAGTTACAAGGTGGAGCAATCACCGTGGTTCAAGGATAGATCCACTTATGGCGGCAGCTTGTTCAAGTTGTGAACATTGATAAAACCATTGCTTGTAACCCTATTTTCATTTATGCATTTATGGAATCAATGGATATTAGAAAAGATCTCTTGGTCATTCACTTGTATACAACACATGAGAACAGAAAGTATGAGTATGAAACTTGTTCACCTATGATTATAAACTATAAATCCTCGAAAAATAGATGTGCGCTCATGCATACACTCCAAAGGTGAACAAGGAGTAGGCAACCCCAGCTATCCGAAAAAGGAAACATGTTCTCCCATAATGGTCTATACTAGGCGAACAGGAAGTTAGGAGGGCTCGAAATCCTTGCAAGGCTAGTGTGTGGAATTTTACTTGCTTCTATGTCTTTATTAGGGGCAAGAACAACCAAAGAAGGACTGGAATAACATGCCAAATGCATGTAAAGAACTTGTTCGTTTCTATGTTTCCACATGGAAAGATAACCTGTTCGCTCATTGTAACCTATACTAGGCGAACATGAATGTAAATATATGTTTAAAATTCTTCCAAGCTGTTAAGAGAATCCTATTCTCGTGCCTAAGAGAGCCCTATTCTCGCTCCTAAGAGAGCCCTGTTCTCGCGCCTAAGAGAATCATGTTCTCATGCCTATGTACAAGAATCATGTTCACCCTATATCACAGGAAATTCTGAGATGACGTATACGAGCTATCAAGGACATTAACTCGTAAACTTCATAACACCCAAGATCAAATTCGCCCTCTCATGGAAAAGAGGGTCTATCAGTTTGTTTATAAGCCTTAAAATCTATTAGGAGTGAACGGAGCTTCAAAAACAAGGGGATCTTATGGAAATAACAGCTCGAAATCATTAGTGAAAATTCTGAGGTCGGAGACATTCAAGCTTTAGGCAGAATTTATCTTCGAAGCTGACCTATATGTACTCTTCGAGCCAACTCATATAAGTTGTCTAAGCTGATCACCCCCCTGCACAAGTTATTTGAGCGGTATCTGGTACTCACACCTGAGTTGGTCGTCACTCCAAAAAAGTCATTCGAGCCATAAACGAAGTCCATCTCCGAACTAAACCACAGTTTACAACCGAGTTGGGGACAAAGTTCATATTTGAGACAGTAATCACCTGAGCTGAAACTACAACATAAATTTCCGTTCTCAACCATACTTGTTTTCGAGACAGTGATCAAACTAGCAATTTCATGGTTTTCGAGATGACATGAAATCCTATTCGGGATGACTTGGATTTCGAGGTCCTATCCGCTCATTACAAGCTCATGTTACGCGAATAGGAATAAGGGAATGGAGCTTGAGGTATAAGGCTCGAGACCATTTCAAGGTCACCATAAAACCATGTTCGCACACACAAGGGACAACTTGACTTATCCCTTCAATGAAGCATGTTCACAACCTTCATAACCCTTTAAGGAAACTTGTTCGCCCATGCATCTTTACAAGGGGCGAACAGGAATAAGGGAGCACGTCTCGAAAGATTATGCTCGAAGAATTTCGAGGTCAAAAAATAGTTGGAAACATCTCGAAGTTTTGCATGTTCGTTTGACCCTTGGGTGAAACCTGTTCGCCCATGCATTCTTACAAGGGGAGAACAGGAATAAGGGAGCACATATTGGAATATTACGCTCGAATAATCTCGAGATCACCTTTGGATGGTTGGACTTAAAGTTTAGGCACACAACTCGAAAGATTATGTTCGAACTATTTCGAGGTAAAAAAAAAAAAGAGTTGGAGACATCTCGAAGTTTTTCCTGTTCGTGTGGCCCTTGAATGAAACATGTTCGCCCCTTCATCTAAACATGGGGCGAACAGGATATATCGAAGACATTCCGATGAAAAGCATGTAATCTTGACAGATGAGATTTCGATCTTTTCAATACGCATTATCAAGATAACTTCCCAGCTAACTTGAACAAGTTGTCTCTGAAATAATGTGTACATGAAGCAAATACACGGAATGAAAAATCCAAAGAAATCAAAGGAGCTTGACTATGTAACGAGCCTGGATTAACCAACACAAATAAATTGATATAAGGATAAATTTGGAATTCTAGATTAGCCAACAATATTCATAAATTGATATAGTTGGAATTTTTTGCAAAATAGTTTCAACCTCGCAACCTTGAGACCATACTTGAGGATAAGGAAAAGTTACTATCACTAAGCAAGAAATAACCAGATTAACAAGACTACACGAACAAAACACTAATTGTTCGCATACAAGTTGGTTAGAGCACGTTTTCACCTATTTACACATCTACATAAAGAAAGCAAGGAGAACGAATTTTAGGGCTCACCTTGGAGTCATGACCACACCAACCCAAAGACGAGCTTGTTCGCCTGACTATACTAATGGAGTAAGGGCAATAAGGAACATGTTCGCCCGAGATTACTTCCAGGATACGAGCAAGAACAAAAAATGGCAAAGCATGTAAACTCGCTTTAAAAAATCTGTTGGCGTCATCTCAATATCGTTTCATCTCCAATCTGACACTTTTCTCTAGCTCGGGGTTTACCGAGCTAATCTCCTATGAAGGAGACAAGAGAAGATTCTACCCCAAGATGTTAGGAGAATAAATGGAGATGCTCCTCAGAGATCAACTCGCAAGTCGAACCCTAAAGACAGGCCTTAGAGAGGTATTCTGGTCGCCTACCTAGTGTAACTAATCCTACTAGGGGTATGAACAATGATTCCTTCTTAGAAGAATCACTGTTAAAGGTTGCTTTATAAAGTGATCGCGATCAGTAAAGAAGATAACCTTGAATCCCGGTTATAATCATGAAAGTGGATAATTTCGAATTTTGGTCGTTATCAGAAGAGAAGATAACCTCGAATTTTGATTAATCATGAAAAATGACAACTTCGAATTCTGATCGTTATCAGAAAAGAAGATAACCTCGAATCCTTATTATTGAAAGAGGATAACTTCGAATTTCGCACTATAAAACTAGCCCGAACCTGAGGAGAAAATAATCCAAGACTTATAACTATTTGCTTGGGGGGCATATAGGTGTTGGATATAACCATACCACGAGCTCGGAAAAGATCTATACATCTTTTAAATAAAAAAGTTGTCTCGAACTTTTGGAAAAAGGTTAAAGTATAGAGATAATCGAGCATAAAAGGAAAAATATTACAAATTTTTTGTGCAACAAAATTTTGAGTTATATTCTAACCTATCATGTTTCCATGAAAAAAAGAGTATGAGTTTCGAGCAGTTATAAGCTCATCATACTTATATGTTTAAATAAGTATGCACAATGATTGTGACAATAAACAAAACAAGTAGACGTACTTGAAAGTTTAAATAACACAATCAAGCTTTGAAAAATTCAAGTTAGTATAAAAGTAAAATTCGGAAATAAAAACCGAGCTAGAACAATAACTCGGATTGTCAAAGATGATTCCAAATAAAACTTAATAAACTAACATGAAAAATCAAAGTTATAAAATCCTAGTCCTAACCAGGAATAAGGCATGAATACTAACAGGTAAATATTAAGCAAACATTTAAACATGGCTGAACTAGGTTCGAACCGAGTGATACACAAACTCGGAAGCATATTCAAAAAAGAGGATAACCTTGAACTTTGATCAAGGATAACTTCAAATTATGCTAGTTTGGAAGATAATCTCATAACCTAATCGTTGTTAAGAAATAGAACAACTTTTAAACCACGATCGATCACCATTAAAGGACAACCTCCAATTTTGGTCGCCTACCAATTTGAGGAATAACCTTTAGTGACCTGTTCGTATAGCATAGCTTGTTTGACTATGTTTATATACGTGAAATGAACAGAACGATTCGGTTAGCCTATGGTGACGAAAAATGAATTCTGCTATCAAGAGATCAAGGACCAAAACTCCTTAATCACTTGGGGGCATATGGGGTGTAAGAACACACAAGATAAGATAAACTTTTTACAAATTTTCCAAAGAAGTGTTATGTTTGTTCTACCCAAAAAGGAAAAAATGTGCATGCTCTTGTCCTGTTCGTTCTACCTACAAAGGCGAAGTTGTGTCTACTCGCCTGAGCCTAAAGGTGAGACAAACACAAGCCATGAAAAGAGAGAAAGCAGATATAAAAACACACAAGTTGTTCGTACCATTCACAAAAGGAAAACTAGTATGTTCACTGGTGCATGTAAAAATCCTCTGTTCGTATCATGCACTAAAGGAAACTAGCCTATTCGCACTAAGAACAAAAGGCAAAATGGTTTGTTCGTTGGCATGCAAGTACAGGCTACAAAAGAAAATAAAGAGTCAAGAGTATGCAAGTATAAAATACTCCAACATAAGGCGCACTAGAGACTAAGCTATCAGGATTCTGGCTCAAGGGTCTGGCCTCCCAATGCAGCTAAAGGGTCAGCAGAAGTGCTGGTAGCAAGGTCTTTAGGCCTTGAAACATCACCATTCCCTGGCTGTACTAAGGAGGTACAAACAGAAGAGCTTTCTTCATCAACAAGTCTTTGTTCGCAAGCCTCTAGTAGGGACTTCACTCTGCCATTCAGAAATGTTAAATCAGTACTACGGTTGTGGTTGCAGACCTGAAAGAACGTGTTATTTAAGATATCTCCTTCTTCTTCAAGGGTTTGAAGGCGATCAGCTTCTGCATCAGCTTTAAGTTGCTCAACCTCAGCAGCGTGAGACTTCTGAAGACGATCAATCTCAGCCCTTAGTTGATTGATCTTGGTACAAGAAGAACTTTTGAGTTGCTCGAGCTCAGTCTTACAATTGTTCCTCTCACCATGAACAGTGTCTATCTCAGACATGAGGGCACGACATGTATCTTTCTTATCCTTCTTCAACTGCTCGATAGATTCAGATAGGTTGGTCAAGGTGATCATTGTCTGCAAGGGAGAAAAAGAGATCAATACAGAAAATTGAGCGGAAAGATAACAAGTACAATAATAAGAGAAGAACCATACCTGAACAGTGTTGGCAATAGAATGACGAACGATCTCACTAGGGAGGCAAACTCCGGAGAAAGACCATTCTGCCAGTATCTGGTCACTCTGGATGACCTCTTCAAGTCTAGGTTCCACCATTTGAACACAAGAAGGTAATATAGGAGATAAGGACCAGGTTGTGGGAACCACACTAGCTGTCGCTGCAGGGGCTGGCAGTATAACCCCAGCTAGAGGCCGACTTTGGCCTGAACGAATAAAAGAAGACTCCGAAGGGTTCCCTTATTCTTGTTCACTAACTGCTTCCTCCTCTTTTTAGCCCTTGCTCCTACAACCTCAGGGCCACCAAACAAAGCTCGAGCATTCATGTCTCATGCCGAAAGAAAAATGGTCAGATAAGATGAAAAAAATATATATCAGTCATAATGCAGTTAAGAAAAAATAGTATACCAGAAGGATTATCAGTAAAAGTTTCCTCTAGAAAGTATTCATTTAACCAATGAGGGAGGGATATTTCCTCATTTCTAAGGGATAGACCAAGACCTCCCACATCACTAAAAGTTTCAGAAGGGAGAGGCACTAGCAATAAGTCAAACTCTGAACAGTTGGGCAACCTAGAACAAAGACTGTTTGAGGAAGAACAAGCACATGAAACCTCGAAGTGAACTGACTCAGGCTCATCACGAACAATATAAACCTCTTTTGATCGCCTCTCATGTATAGACTCTTGAACTTCAGAAAAGCAAACATAGTCAAACTCCGAAGGCAGCGATAGATGATCCAATGACTGGTGTGGTTCGAGTAGACCGACCAATCGTAAATTGTCATCATTGATAAGGAAAGATGCATTCCTATACTTTCCATCCAATCGACATAACTTAGAAAGTCGCCCTCGCATTGGAGTCGGTCGCCTATAACGACCTGAAACATCAAAGTATGCGAACAGAGTGAGCATACAGTGATGGATACGAACAAACAACCTTATCAAAGGAAAACGGCCAGACACTTACCAATATCACGGAATGACCTATGCTCAGACTTGACGGCATTGGTAAAAACGTATTGACTACAGTAGCGACCAGGGTTGGAAACACCACTCCTGAGGACTTCTCCACCAGAATAGCTACACAAGTAGTAGAATCCTTCATAACCTGATACACGGTTGGACTTGATATTGAACAAGTAGTGAACCTCCAAAGCATCAGGGGGAGACCAATCTAATACTCTATACAAAATACACAGCAGCACCAATAGTCTGTAACTATTCGACGTCAGTTGGAATGGGGCTATTCCAAAATAGTCACATATTTCCACAATGTACGGATGAAGTGGAAGGAAGGCACCTGCTTGGCAATGCATGAGACTCCAAGCAGTATACCCGTCTGGTGGGATGTTGGGAATTGTGCCCTAAAAGAAATTGTAGTAGACAATGGTTTTAATGAAATAAATAAATTAATTGAATAATTGTATATATGTAGCTTATGTACTATATTATTGCTAATAATACTAAGTAAATATCAGAAAATTCACAAGTTCATCTATTTGTTCTCAATCTCATATTGGTATGAGATGATCGAGATTGAGATAATGAACTTAAATAGTTAGCAATAAAATAAAGTTATGGAATCTTTAGATTAATTACTGCTAGTACGGTCCATTAGTATTATGAATACATGTGACCTAGATCTGGATTACTAGTGTAGTAGGACATTTTAGTGGATGTACTTTGCATGTTGAGAGTATGTAGAATTGGACCAGATGTGTTTTAATAATACTTGTTTAAATACAGTTTCGTAGTATTATAAAACACATCAAATGATGATCATATACAAACTGATCTTAATTCTGAAGTTACTATGAACTCCTATATATGTTACTTGATCCTTTGATTCATGCATTACAGTTTTTCAGAATGATCAGGCTAAGAACAATTGTTTTGGAGACTCAATGATGTATATGACTGGGGACATAGTTTAACAGATATTGAATCTATACATTCTTATAGATTGAATGATGATTCCCTATTGGGTTGGCTTTGGGAACTGAAAATGTTATTGACGTCAAATTCATAATAAGATTATGAATTAACCTTCACTAGTAAAGTCAATGATACACTAGGAATCAAGATATAATTAAAAGGGTAAAATGGTAATTTTATTCTCATTTTATTATGAATCATCAATAGATGATTAATTTGTATGTAATGATTATATCAATAGACACTTTGTGGTTACAATAAAGTACTCAGTAAATATGTCTTTAATTCTCAAGAGTTTAGTCTCATATTTATAGTGGAATAATCATGAGATTAATAAATATGATTATTGAATCAAAGAGTTTTGGTTAATAATCTTTTATTTATTGGAGCTTGGAATTATCGATCCATAGATCCTCGGGATGGCTCTATCAACATGAATCAAGGTAAGAGTTAATACAAGGGTTAAATTGTGAATAGGCTATTCTAGAGAATATTTAATCTTCAGGATAAATGTGCAATTATGTGATAATTGAAGTTGAACAATTTATTATTGCATTTGTGCAATTTCGAAATTGTGTAGAAATAAAAGAAATTGATTATAATCAATTGTTTTATTTAAGTGTGAATAGATAAATATGGATAGTCAAAATTAGTTTTGATTATTATATTCATTTAATTAATAATAAGCTGATGATGAAAATTCAAAATTTGAATTTTAAAATTTAAGTTGTTATCTTTTTCCTTAAAAAGATGATACATTATTTGAATATATAATTATTAATTAATTAAAAGTAAAAACACATGAAAAATCAAAATCTCATTTTTTTAGGGATAGGCCACACGCATAGGGCTTGGACGCGTGTGGCGCATCTGATTTCATCAGATATTGGTTTTTCATTTTTATTTTTTAATTAATTAATTACAAATTTTAAAAAGGATTTTAAAATGAAATGTTAGATTTTTGTCTATTATCATTATTATTATTATAAAAGGTGATTGATTTTTCTTCTTCTTTATTATTATTATTATGGTAATAATGTTTATATATTCTATTTGATAGAAAATATTAACAACAAGTTTTTGACAAGTTTTATAGAGAGAATAAAAACTATCATCTTTTTCACAAAAAAGAAAAAACATTTTCTCTCTACCCTATAATCAAAAGTCTCATGTGTTAAGAATACTTTTGATTCACAAAATTGATCCTTGTTCTCTATGTGTCCACCCACATTTTGAGGTGTAGAGAATGTCTTGGAAGATCTAGGTGTGAGTACTCAAGCAAGGATAGGAATATCGAAACATATACGAAAAGATTCAAGGATTCTTGATAGGCTACAAGAGGTCAAACATTTTCGTATTATATTTCATATTCATATTATATATTGATTAAAATATTGCATATTAAAATATCCTCACATAAAAGTTGTTTATATGAAATTTTTTGTTGTATACTATTACCACAATTTCTACTGCACACTAGGAACCATTCCTAACATGGGAACCCTGCTTGCTTATCATTAATAGGGACTCTAAGTCCGGGTTTGTCAATAAGTCCATACTTATCTATTAAATGGGATAAGTCACTTGTAGAAAAAGATGGATCTCGATGTTACAAAGCTATCCGAGCTAAAGATTTCTCCAAGCTCTTTTTTGGTATAGTTGACATTTTTCCTCTTCCTTAACACTCTTGATTTCTTGGGAGGCATGGACTTGGTCCTAGCTCAGAAGCAAATAGGGACAAACAGATCCCTGTACACTTCGAAGGACGAGGCTTAACCAGACTCCTCGAAGACCAAGAAAAATCAAGTACTTGAAAAGGAAAGGAAAGATTAGGATTATGTTCGCACATACACAATATGAGGCATGTTCGCCCATAAGTGTACAGCTAGGGCGAACAGAACTAAAGAGATACTAGAACATAGAAATGAGATAGCTTACAAAAGGAACTATACTTGGGGAGAATAAAAGAAATCGCTCATAAAAGGAGTTCAATCATCCTGTTTGTTTATGGGTTAGTTCAAGCATCATGTTCGTTTTATGGGTTGATTCAAACATTCTATTTACAAGACCCTAGCAAATTCAACTTAAGGAACAGACGTGTGATGTCTGTTTGAGTAGTTGAGTAGTAATTGCTAAGTGTGAGCATACACTCATTGGAAAGGGGAGTACATGTTTGTGCCACAAATAGGCTACTTATGAGCATGGCCTAACGGAAGATGTGGGCCCCATAACACATATATGCATCAAATAGGTCCAATGGATAAAACTCGCATGTCATGCTATGAAGTCGTATCATTCATAATAAGGTGCAAAAATATCATGTTCGTCGACGTTTATCTATTGGTGTCAAATGAAAACCACGAGGCGAACGAACAAGACTACATCGCAGATATAAACTTCCAGCAAGAATGCCCGCTCGCATATATTCGTCAGAAGCGGTCTACTCGCGCTTCGGCTCATGTAAAAAGTGAGCATAACTTATTCAAAGAATATGTTCGCCACTAGCTATATTCATAGTGGGGATAGAACCTATCTGAAACGAACAGAAGAGGACATGTTGAGGAACAAACAGGGCCCATGAAGGGTTATGGGTTCTATTCGCCCATGATTATAGCGAATAAAGATCAGAGTAAGGCTCACCTAAAGTGATGCATCTAAGGTGGACAACAATAAGGCATCTATTCGTTCCTATAGAATGTGAAAAGCAAGAGGTAGTTGTTCGCCTATTTTCATACATCAAGCAGGCATTTAAACACTAATTATACTCACAGATGCTTACGTACATCATGCGAATTGTAACGACCCAAATCCGCTAATAAGGCTTAAGGGCCTTGATTAGCGTGTCAGGAGGGCATGATGGGATTTATGTGTGATTTTTTTATGAATTAAATGCATGGTTATGATTTAAAGCATGTTATATGACTATTTGTTTATCTGAGATGCATGACTATGTATATTAGTATGCATGTAGGCCCGGATCGTGTTAGTAGGGCATAAATGTATTGATATGTGATGATTGTTGAGACCACAGTGGTATGTGGGTGTATCTGTGATTTGCGACTCGAGGCGATCCCAGTGAGCAGGCTAGCGGAAAGTCATAGCGGGAATTTATACCCGGCTTGGGGCGAGCCTGGGGGTATGAACAGGAATTCAGTGAATAGATTGAGATTTATTTTGATGATGGGGGATACTTATTTGGTGGTTTATCAGGTGTTGGAAGGTAGCGGGAAAATATTAGAGACACTTGAGGATTAGCGGGAATTGGGTAAAATGACTAAAATGACCCTATTTGGACAAAAGGATTTAGAGTTAATAGGAAGGGCATTTTGGTCATTTGGCTTTTAAAGATAGGTTTTTTTAAGGCTTTATAGAGAGTGAGAATGCTGAAAGAAAAGAAAAGAAAGAATAAGGAAAGAAAGAAAAGAGAGAAAACAGAGGGGTTTTCACAAGGGTCGGTTTATGCATTTTTGCACCATTCCGCTCCATTTTTCTTGGAGCAAAGCTTAGTGGAGAGCAATGGTAGGCTGTGCATCAAGGATCTTGGGTTAGACTTGAAGATTTGGCAATAACACATCAATTTTTGAGGTAAGTTTTAGAGATTTCAGTTTTAAGGGTTTTTGATGGATTGAGCTGTGTTTTGAGCTGAGTTGATGGGAATTTTAGGGAATTTCTGAGCAAGCTTTGATGATGAACAAGCTAAGGAGGTCTAGGGTTGAATCTGTTGGGGTTTTATGCCCTAATTAAAACCCAAATTCTTTGTAATCTCATTTTATTATCAATAAAAGAATAGAAATCATTTTTTGACTTGGTCAATCGCTTTGCTCACATGTTTTATTTTCATGGTTATTTGTTTAATATAAACTTCTATTAAATCCCGAGCATATAGCTAATCTTATTTATAGTGATGTAATCACAGTGGAATATAAATATGATTATATGTTCAAAATAAGTTAGTCCTAAGATTAGTCAGTGCACCGGATTTATACTGACTTGCCAATCTACGATATGATCTACTTACACATTACAGTGTTATGTTCTTTCCAGAACATTAGCAAAGTAGATAAGATCGAATGTATTTGTTACATCGGACAGGACCGATATTGACAGTTGATAAGATAAGTAAACATACCGTTATTATCTATTCTAGTCATATCATATAGTTGACCATAGGTCAATTCAATCTCAATTCTGAGTGGTTAGTATTCTAACTGATTGTATTATTTGAGTTCTTTGACTTGTTCGTTACCAGCTTACCCTACGGACTAGCCCATACTTACATCTTGGGAACTCGGTAGTATAATTGAGTGGGAGTGTTAATCATAGATATGAACATCTATAGCTTCTGATGAAGAAGTGAAACGATGGTTTCCTTTTAGTTTGGTTCAAGGTGTTAAATGATAGAGATCTCATTTCAGTAATTAAATTAGTTTACTGAAATATCATTTACAAGGAACTAAGTGTTTTAAGGATAAAATACAATGAGGGGTAAAACGGTATTTTAGTCCTATCTCATTGTAGACCGTCTATAGAGGATTGAGTGACAATTATGGTTGTAACAATGGATAATTAATAGCGTATCTATATTTGTTATAGAGCGTTCTATGAATTCAAGAGTGTAATTCCAAGTCTATAGTGGAGTCACGAGGAATTAATAAGTTAGTAAATTTATTTGTTAGATTTATGATAACTTATTGGAGCTTGATTTCATAGGCCCATGGTCCCCATTGTACCTTGGATAAAATCATCTAGATAGTCTCAATTAATTGATTTAATCATCAATTAGAATTATCAAAGTTGACCAGGTCAATTTTGGATAGTTTCACAGAGTTGTGTAATTTTGAGAAGAAAAGAGAAATTATGGCAGATTTATTAATTAAGATAAATTGGTATCTAAATTAATAAATAAGTTTAAATCAAGGTTCAAATTATAAATAATTAATTTGATAAAGGATTTAAATAATTATTTAATTAATTAAATCAATAGAAAATAATACAAGCCTTGATTTTAAGTCCAATGGGCTTATAATCAAATGGGAAATTTCACGGGCCTATAGCCCATGATAATTTCGACCTAGGGCTTCAAAATGGCTGTTATTTTATTGATTTTTTAATTAAATTAAATGGCCTAATTGAGTCTATAAAAGGAATGCTTATAGAGAAGTCAAAATAGGGTTTTTGATAAGTCAGATTTTCTGATAGTTTTATATTCTCTCTAAACACAAGTCCTTTTCTAAGCCTCTTTGTTATTTTCTCTTCTTCTCTCTATATCTATCTCATGTGTTGAGAATTGCCCACACTAGTCTAGGTGGTTCTAAGGATACATTGGAAGATCGTGAAGAAAATAGAAGATCGATTCAGTTTCTTGATAATACTCTGCGACAGAAAGGATACAAGAGTTAGAGAAACTGAAGGGAGGACTCTTAATTCCGCTGCGTATACTGTAAGTATTATATTATTTGTTTCTCTTTGAATTCAGTTTTAGAAACATGTTTTAGGCTATCTTGTATTAATATGTTTAATATTAGATATACATGAAAATAAATAAAGATCCTGTATAAACTTTTTCCAACAGAATCAAGGTCGAAATTTGCATCAATGGTAAGAATTCTAAGCCTTTAACTTGTTGTTGATTGAATTTTTGAGTTTAGGGTTGATCATGGTAGATTTTGAGATTTGGGATAAATGTTCTTGGGATTTGAGGATTTGGGATGCTTGGGATGAATGGAGAGTGTTCATAAGCTTGATTTTGAGTTTGGTAAAGATTTGGGGAAGTTTGGTTTGAGATTGGTTGAAAGAAATCGCATAAATGCAATTTTGGGTTTTCTGGGCTGCAACTAGCGCTACAGTGCTAGTTAGTGGGTGCTGTAGCGCTAGCCCCTGTTCTGGGGAGGTGAGTTCTGCTTGTAGCGCTACAGCGCCCTCTTTAGAGCGTTGTAGCGCTGCACTGTTCACAGAGGTGAATTTTTGGGTTTTGATGAGGGATTTTGACCTAGGGTTCGGGGCTCGATTCCGCCACTTTGTTTTGGGGATCTAGGACTTCCCGGGGGGCTCGGGATTGGTCCCGAGGCTAGGTTTTCGGACTTGGGGTTTGGTGTTGACTTTGACCTATGATTGTGCTTAGGTGTGCGCTAAGGCTCGAGTGGGATCGTGCTCAAGGAGTCAGGTGATCTAAGCTATTGATTGGACAGGTAAGAAAACTATAACACCCGTAGGATAGGGCATGGGCCCATAGTGTGATTGCGGGGCACGGCCCTATATTGCATGTTGCATGATGAGATGATTGCCGGGCATGGCCCTATATTGCATTACATGTTAGGGTGCAGATTTAAATAAATTGGCATTTGTTTGAATGTTGCTTGATTTATGCTATATATGATTATAATGAAATGAACAGCTATGACCGAGGGCGGCAAGGCCGAGAACGGCAGCGGAGCCGGAAGTAACACTTAGCACATGGGATGCTTATAGTCAGGGCAGGGCCCGGTGGATACATGTGATATCCTTACGGTGAGGACCGAGACCCCAGGCTTCGGTAAGGCTTCTGGGGCGGCATGGCTGTGTTTGCTTAGTCTAATGGTTGACTTGTTTATCTGTGGATTATCTGTTATGATAAACTGTATAAATTGCATATGTTATGTTCTGCATGAGTTTTCTTGCTGGGCTTCGGCTCACGGGTGCTCTGTGTTGCAGGTAAGGGCAATGACTGAGTCAACCAACCATGAGTACGAAGAGCGTGAAGCGACGCGTACATGTTTGGCTTGCCCGACTGCTTTGGTTGGGGGTTTGATTGAAAATGGCTGTAATAATCTATGATTTTTATAACTGATCAATTGTAAACTTATTTTAAGATGTAAATAGTTTTCAAACCTCATTTTTGGGATCCCAAATGTTAAATACTAGAAGTTTTATTGAAACAACGCATTTTTCTAAGATTACAGCCTTAACTTTTAATTAGTCACACTTTTGTTTCAAAACCTCGGTTAGCGAGTTCATTGCACACTGTTTTGTCTTAAAACTCACTTGGTAACGGCTCTAAGGTAGTAGGGCGTTACACGAATAGAATTTGTAAAGGCTATAACGGAGCATTCTCACTTGGTATTCAACAGAACTCAACAAGTAATGGCCTTGAAAAGCATCGAATAAATAGGATGCTTGTTTGTCTACTAGTTTGTATAAGAAACTAACAGAAGGAATTAGTTCGCTTGCTTGTACATATATATATATATAAAAGAAAATATGTTTGTGCGTGTACATTTATAAGGGACAACTCAGATAATTGAAGGCTCCGAAAGAAGAGAATCAACTCTAAAAATTTTGTTTGCTCAAGCCTCCTTTTCAAGAGAAAATTTGTTCATCACCATTTCATACAAGCTTACATTGTGCGAATAGAATAATAAACTAATGGACTGCTCATATATGTCAATACAAGGAAAACAAGACCCATTTCTACTCAGGACATGTTCAACAAGAGTTCAAGTGGACAAATAAATGTATTGGTATACTTGGTTTGTTAGAAGAATAAGATGTGCCCCAAAGGTGCGACCCCAAGCGGTGATTTTGTAAGCCAGATTTGGAGAGACTACTGGAAGTTGTATTCAGAAAAGTTGACATAGTGAAATACATAGAGACATGAAGGAAGAGAAGGGGTTGGCGACGTTCCTCCCTCTCCAACAACACTTCTTCCCCTCCGGTGACATCGAGGCTATTCCTGTTAGCCAAAGGAAGTGCTCCAGCTGCGTTGTTCTCCTTTGAGCATGGGGTCGGCGGCAGCTGGTTCTTGCATCCTAGGTTCACTCTCTAAGTGAACAATAAGTCTTTGGGGTTAGGGTTTGCAAAGTTTGGGCCTAAAATTCTTGCAAATAGTTGGCCTATAACCCCCATTTAAGGAGTGTAAGTATAAACAAGCCCAAGGGGGTGGCTGTTAAAAAAAAGTGCTTATGGAACGATCAGAAGTGTTCGTTTCTAAAGAAAAAAATTATTTTATTAAAATGTCTTTTAAAATGCATAACCAAAAAAGGATGGGGAAATTGTTCACATAACTAAGTCAGAATTGTACAAAGTACGAAAACTAACTTGGGGCCAAATGTTATACCCATTTTTTAGCATTTATGACATTTCAAAAAATAACAAATATAAATGGATGATGAATAGAACACTTTGCCTTCCTGTTCTCGCGAAGGGCAAAATAGTTCATGTTGTCACAGAGTACAAAGCAAACTACCAAGCGCTAACAGAAGAAATTGGATCACGTAGCCGCATTCTTCAATCTCTATTCGCACAAGGCAAACCATTATACGCTAATAGGAAGATCTTGTTCGTACAACACATAATATCCACGCTAACAGAGTTAGCAAAGAAATACAAAGTTGTCATTTATCAAATATAATTGTATTTGTATTATTTACAGGCCAAGCCCAATAACTTAAGTCCATAATCTAATTGTAATCATAAACTCCTTACTATAAATAAGAGGAGATGGGATAGAAATAGAAAAGACAATTCATAATGTCGAAACTCCATTCTTGTATAAACAATCCTTATGAAATGTAAAGCAAATGAGGACTATAAAACAACTGACGATGCAAGTTCGCTGAAAACTATAATTCTTCAAGCTTAAATATTAATAAAAGTGACTAAGTGGACCTACTTTTTTGGACCGAACCACTATAAAATATGGTGTTATTTATTTGATTATATCTCTATTCTTGAATGCATGCCCTTATGTTCTCAAGTTGACGAAAAACAGTGTTAACATTAATGTTTCTTCTAAACATGGTTTTTTTTTTACTTCTAAACATGGTTATATAATTGGATTAATCTCCTTTCTTTTTTCTTTTTGAAATGGAATCTGTCTCCTTTCTCTCGCTATACATATTATATACTTATATCTGTGTAATGGCTTACTTGCTAAGATTATCAGATAATATATTGCAAGTTAATACAAACGTCTGTTTCCAAGTTCCAACAATACTCACATAAGCTACAGATGATTCATAGGTTGCTCTCTGATTCACATCATCATTCTTTTGAGACTAAAGTTAAAAGCTTCGACATGAGTAAAGAGAAATGGTCTGTTTGGTCAATCAGCTGTAGTTACCGTTGCTTTCTCTAGACCCGCCATGTATGTCATATAAACGGTCCATAGATATGAAAATGAATTGCTCACTAATGGCTGTCAAAACGAAAGAACCAAGCAGTATTAGTCAATAGAGAGCTTGAAACTAATGAACAGGTTTTCATCCAATATTTTTGGATTTGAGACCTGAATTTATATGACAAGGAGTCCACAACTAGATTCCATTTTTAAAATTTCATGAATGAAACTAGAAAAAGAAATTCAAAAAGGGCACCTGCAGATGGACAGGAATGAATCTGAAAGTGATGAAATCGCACATGGGCCAGTACATAACTCCATTTAACAATGTAGGGAACAAGTCTCTTTTTAACCGTGAAACAATCTCGGAGCCGGTTTCACCTGGACTAGGCAATAATGGCAACTAACTTAGAAACATAACCAACTTTCAAACTTAAGAAAAGCACGTATAGATAACACATTCTCAATCTTTACAATTTATAACTAATCAACAAAAATATGATGATCATAAATTACGAATGTCATTTAATAGTAACATAAACGAAGATCCGAGAAAATTTCCAGCTAAACTAATATTGAATCAAAGAATCGTAGGATCTGTCAGGAAATTCTAAACTTTATGTCTACAAACAACATAACACAATAATATTCATTGTATAAAGAAAGAAACACTTACCTTGTAAACGAGCATTAAGGGAGAAGAAAATCACAGTCATCGTAGGTCCATATATTCCCTGCCCCATAGCCATTTTCTTCAATGTAGACAATAGATCACGTTTTGGGTACAGTTTTGACATAAAGTTGAACCAAAAATGCAGTGAAGGTCCTAAAACTAGCAGTCCATATCCAGCCATACGTAAAGTCCTCAAGAAGTCGTAAGAGTCTAACAATTTTTGAGCTATTGTCTGTTGAAATAAGAAACAAAATCTCGTATAAGCATGATAAAGATTAATTAACTTCAACTATCATAAGTAGCTAGCGACCAAAGAAAGCGACCAAATCTTTGGAAGGAATGAAAAAAGAAAACCCCTAATACATTAGCATCCGTATTCATCTAGGTGCTAAGACATTGGTCCCTTCTAAAATTATAAACCAAATGTATTACACCACAGACAGAGTCCAATCCCAACACATCTAAACCCCATTTGGATAAGCATAAAACGGTTCTAACCCAACTACCCATTAAATCAAAATGTTCATATAATCACACATAGGCAACAATAACACAATGAAAAGAACCCCATTTCATTTCATCTAAGTAGTAGAGAGTTTTTTCTATAACCAAATAAACAACAATATGTTTAGCCTAAGCCTAACTTCAAAACATCTGAATTAATGAGGTCAAATTGTTCTTCTACGAAACCAAATATAAACATATATGATTTTATTTTGTTAAAAGTCCCAAAATGGTAAGCTTGATAACATATAGTACCTGAGAAGACAAATCAGCGGCGATGTAAATAAGCGACGAAGTGACACTTTTGGTAAGAATAGGGCGACATTTGACCATGCCCAGATACCAACCGATGATTCCAACCTCCTTGGCGGCGGCGGAGGAAGACGACGAAGACGAAGAGAAAGCGGAGGAAAAGGAAGAAGGAGAGAGCTCAAACTCCTTGGCTTTCCTTAAAAACTGAGGAAAACGAACGAAAGCTCTAGACGACTGGTGAAGTGATTGTTGGGTTCTTACGAAAGTGGCTGCCGGAGCTCCTATGGGCTCGGCCGCAAGAAGGATGTCTGTGATGGAATACTTCTTGAAGAGGCGTGGGATGGTGGCAGCGTTCCTCATTAGAGCTCCGCTCATTTTGGGCGGAGAGGGAAGGGAGGGGTTTTTGCTCTTGAAAAGGAGAGGAGAGGGGTTTAGGTGACAATGAAAAGTAGGCGCTTTTTCATGTGTCAACCGCAAACGAAACAGAAGCTCCGTATTTATATCACAAAAATTATATACATCTCTCATCTTCGCGCGAATGTAAGTTGATCAGTACTCGCTCTTGGCCATTTTTGTTTGTATAATTTTGTTATTTTTAATTTGTGAAGAGATATAGTGAAAAATAATTAATTTTTACACATTATCTTATGATGAAGTTTTGTATAATTTTGTTCTACTGCTAATCCATTATTATTTTTACTTTATTGTTAATATTTTTCTTATTGATATATTTAATATATTTTTTCTATTTTAAAATGTAAATTTCATTGGAATTTGTATTATGTTGTGATTGAAATTAATTTATATTAACTTACATGCTTAAGGTAAATTTCAAGATGGCAATTTTGCTTTAAAAAAAGTATATTTTTCGGACTTATATTTTGTTAATTAAGCTTATGTTTTATTTTATACTTTTAATTTATTAATTAATAAACTTAACAATATTTTTGTTATATTTAAAAACATTTGACTAAGATTATATTTAGGAGTGTTCATCAAACCGCTCACACTGCATAAATCGCCTACACCGCACCACACTACACCGCACCGCACCAAACCACACTGTAATTTATTATTTGGAACTCTTTGCGGTGTGGTTGCGGTTTACATTTTTGTCAAACCACGCGGTACAATGCAATTTGTGCTTTTGAATTTTATAAATGTAGTTCAAACCGTACCACACCACACCACATCGTTATATATATTAATTTTTTTATATTTTTTTTTCAATTTTACTATATTTAAACTTAATGCATATGTATATTATATATCATAATATAAACAATATCTAAACAAACTATTATATTTCATAAAACTCTAATACATATTCTATTTCAACCTAAAACTATTCATTCTTAATCAAAATCTTTACTTATATCATATTTTTCTTTGTTATTAGTTTGTTGTTGTTTTTTATTGTTTTGCTGAATTCTTATTAGTTTGTTGCATATTTATTGTTTTGTTAAGCAATCTTTGGGTATCAAATTTATAATGAATCTTTATTAATTATAATATTTAATTGTTAAATTATTTTGCGATAGGTATAAACTGCTCACACCGCATTGCACCACACTGTATTTTTGTGGTGTTGTTTATGCGGTTTGAAGTCTATGCGGTGCAGATTGTAGTTTGGAAAATTGCTTAAATCACATATGCGGTGCGGTCCAATAAATTGGCGAAAAATCGCACCACCTGCACCACGGACTCCCCTAGTTATGTTTAAGAGATTGCTTTTAACCATTTTATAAACAAAAATAAATTATTCAAACTTTATATATATATATATACTAGTAAAAGCAACATGCAATGTATGTTTGCTTAGTTTTAAAGTTATAAATATTGTCTATAATTCTAATAAAAATGGGTTCACTGTTTTAAAAAATATATATATATAATAGAATGAATTATAGTTCTATAGTATATATAAATATTTATATCAATAATCTTTACATATATGACATCTAAACATAATGTTGACATAGATATATATTTACACGACTACATGACATATATATAAAATACAATAATATTTATAAATAAATTAATAATAGAAATAAAATAAGAATAGAAATAGTGTAGACAGTAATATATATGCATAAACTATTTTTAGTTTCTGATGTATCTCACAATGTCCTTTGTTAAATTTAATGAAGAAAAATAGCTTTAATCTCTTGATAAAAAATAAACTATCATACAAATTTATAAGATAAAAAAAATGATATGTATGCATTTATTGCTTTTAAATAAATATGATTTAATTATTTAAATTATTATAAAATATCTTTAAAATATTCTATTTTAATCAATTTATTATTTTTTTGTTTAAGTTTATGTTTGTTTTAGTTTTTGAATTTGTCACTGACAACAAAATATTATATATTATATGTTTAATATAATATTAAGTTTAAGTTTAATTAAATTTTATTTGAGTTATAAAATATATGATTTTATTATTTTTAAATAATTATTATTGTAAAATATCTCAAAAATATTCTATTTTAATTTGTTTAATTATTTATTTATTTAAGTTTAAGTCATGTTTACAATCTGCAGTTAAATATAAGAATATTCTGTTAAAGTTAACGAAAAAAAATAAAAAACTGTTAAAATCAAGAATTTCTGTTATCTACGCACTTTTTATATTGAAGAGATATTAATAGAAACTTTATTTTTTTATTTTAGCTTAAACAGAATGACTCAAAATAATATAAACTCTATATTTTAATACAAGATCATTAAAAGAAAAAACAAAACTCGAAGATTATTTTTTGCTAGGCAATTATATTATTTATTTATTTGATTTTGACATAATCTTAATTTAAATATATGTTTTCATAAACTTGAAATTTCCTTAACAACTTTGACAACTTATTCATTTTAAAAGTCAAATTATAATGTAGACTAACTGATTTGGATGCTAGTTATTAACCAAGATTTAAAAGCCTAACCCTTTTTAATAATTTCTATCTTCTATTCTACGTCTACGGGGATGGTTATTTATATAAATTAAATGGAACAATTATATTTTTACACACTTCTAATCTCTAAGACCTTATAAATATAAATATATATTTTTTTCATTTACCTTAATAATCTTTAAGTTGTAAAATTAATGAAATTCTACAAAAGTGTCTTAAGTCTTCTGGTGTCTGAATGTGTGAGTTTTCACGAGAATAATGAAGGAAAGTTGGGAAAAAAATAATTTATAAAATTTTATAAAAAAATGGTTGTGTTTGGTAAAATTTTTGTTTTTGAATTTTTTAAACACAAAAATATAAATATAATTTTATTTTTGTTTCTTTATTTTTAAAAAATAAAAATATGTTTGATAACTATTTTTGTTTTTAAAAACAAAAAATAATAAACGCGTTTTATAATTTTTATTTTTATTTTTTGTTTAACAATATAAAATGAGGTGCTGATTTGAAAAAGAGAATAAAAAAAAAAGTTAAAAATTGTTTAAAAAAATTTTGAAAATGAAATTTTTTTATTTTCAAAATTTAATAAATTTTGTTTAAAATTTAAAAAAACAATAAATAAAAATAGAGTTACCAAACATTATTTCATATTTAATTTTCAAAATTTTAATTAATTAAATAAAAAACTATTTTTTTAATTGTTACCAAACTACCCCAATATTTATCATTTTAAAATTTTAGACTTGATTTTTTTAAACATATTAGATAATTAAAATAGATGATATTTTAATGGCCTAACAAAATAATTTAGCAAGAAAAATAAATAAATGCATGGTATTTTCTTTAATTTTTGCTTTTATTAATTTGTAAATTCTATTGTGGAATTTCTTATCAAACGGCCTCCCCAACCCTAAGCATTTGTTTGGTATGGTGTGTAAAGTCCATAAATTATTTTTAGCATTTTTATAATTACTCTTTTTTTATGGAAATCTCACCTTGTTTTAATTCTATTTAATTAAAGATTTTTTATGAAAATAAAATATCTTTGGTTTTTTCTTTAAATAGTGTGATTTCTATTATGTCTTTTTATTCCACCATTCATAAATCAATTTTGTTTATTTCTGGATGATTTTCTTTAATTGATTATGAATAATCGCCTTGAGATTTTCGTATCAAAGGGTTGTGGCTTGTTTCCCTTTTTTGTTTGTCCAAGTTCATGCTGATCTGCCAGATTGCCTAACTAGCTGAGCAGTTTGGGTAACTGATTAATCATTTGTCAGGCTTTCCTAATAGGGATATTCTTCTCTTATTTTTTGAGCTGAAAAATAAGGACATCTGCCTGCTATAAATAGGACTCCTTGCAGCTTAGGAGTCTACATTATTTATCATTGTGAAGAGTGAATATTGCATATTTGCGAGATTAAGAGTGAAAATACTTGTTTTATTGTGCATGTTGCACATTTTATTTATACACATTAGTCCTTAAGATTCAAAGTGTATTTTCCATTATGGATGCTTATACAATCTTCGGGAGGAGAGCTGTTCTAAGTCTTTCTTCGGAAGGAAGAAAGCATAAAGGCCTTCGGGAGAGGAGCCAAGCAAGTCCTTCTTCGGGAGGAAGAAAGCAGCCAGACTTCATCGAAGGGAGTTCGAGTACAGCAACTGACTACGACAAAACCGAGATTGGTGGAGTGATACAAAAGAATGTGACAATAATCTAGAGGGAGTCTAATTTTGTATAAGTCATTGCTTTTGTATTTGTGTTTATTACTAATAAGTTTATTCTCTGAGCGTGGCTCCATGAACTAGTGTAATCGAATCATGTAAAAATCTCATGTGTCGATTTTTATTATTCTTGTTGATTTCTAGTTTAAATCTGAACTAGTAGTATCCATGTCTGATTAATCGGATTGTATGTTTGACTCGTCAGCATAAGATCATTCTGCATTTACTGAAGGCTTAAAATTACTTGGTAATTAAATTAAGAAAAACAGAATTTCATGGTGGATTGGAAGAGGGATGGATTAAGGGTTGTGGAATGAAGCAATCTATTTTTAGCATATTTTTGTTTGGTAAGAAGGAATGAGAACAAGGAATGGAAATGGCTAAGGATTGCAATTCTTTTGAGCCCACAAAAATCAATCATTCCATACATGAGTGGATTGTATAACAAAAAAAAATAAAAAATAAAATCTTAAAAAAATTAAAATGATGAATATTTTAAAAATTATCATTTATTTTAAATTGTAAAAAAATTATTCATTTACTTCCTTCATGTTATACCAAACAACTCTAAGAATCATCACTCTCCTCTTCTTAATCATCATTCTTAATTAATATATCACTCCATCTCCTCATCCTCCCTACCAAACACAGTGTAAAGATTACTTGTCCATATATATAATAAGGAAAAAAAATAGTAAGTATATAAATATATAGGGGGCAGATAGTATAGTATGTCATTTTTTTTATTTTGGGCATATAAATAATCTGCAACCCTTCTTTTTTATATGACAATGAATTTGTGTAATAAGTTATTTGAATTCTGACTTCGGGAACTTAAATTGTTTATAATTTCTTAAAAAATTGTGAGAAATCCTTTATAATTCTTTTAAGTACAATATACACTGTGGAAAATATTTTTGCTTAGGATCCTATTAACAATAGTAGTTAGAATACCTTAGAAATGCGACAATTTTGTTCAAGCAGCATATCCTTGTTGAAGACATCAAAGAGAATATTTCTCAATTTTTTCCTATAGAATTTACTCTAGCAATAATGTAGTATTATATGTTTGTCCTAGCTTATTTATATATATTTATATGACCAATTTGTTAATTTTATATTTGCCACACTTTTAGCACATAGCATAAACATGTAGCAATAATAATAATAATTTAAGAAGGAATTATGATGTTAGTACTGTGTGTTATTTTCTAAAAACAATAGTACTATAGACTACATTATTTGTACATTTGTCAAATTATTAGATAAGTTGTAAAATTAAATAGCATTTTACATAAACGAGAGATTTTATTTTTTGTTCCCTGATTGAGATTATAGTTTATAAGAGTTTAGAAAAACTTAGAAAGTAAAAAAGAAAAAAAATGCAAATTTATGATGTACTCACCAATTCACAAAAAATTATGGTTCTAACTACGAATCTTTTTCTAACAAATAAATAAAAACCCTACGTATTTCACCTATATTTTAATGCGATTATCATTTTTCGAATTTGAATGTTAAATAAGAAAATAAAAAAGAATTTCAGTTCCAGGCAGGCAGTGCAATTATAGGGCGTGAAGCGCGTTGATATTGAAGCCAACTGTATTATTACGCGAAGCCGACCTCTTTGAACGTCTCTCGCGACTTCTCCAGCAATTCAGGTGGCCGTCACTTTTTTGACACGTGTACATATTGACCGACATTACATAATGCCACGTTTTGCATTACCCCACACGTATCACCTGCCCTTTTATTATTGGACATGTTGCAGTATGGTCCTTCTTTATTACTTTAATTTTAGTTTAAGCTCTAGAATTTTATGTATTTCTTAAAGGTGTCTTGATCCTTATATTATGCCTTCTATTGCATCCCTGCGCTTGAGTTTTCAATTTGTGCTCTCTCACTGCCAAATGGCAATGCCATGTAAGGTTTGATTTCTTATAAGAGTGACATCTGGACCCTTCTCTCTTCTTGTGGTAACGAATGTGTGTTTCATTCTTGTAATGTCACTTTTATATAAATAAAAACTATTACAAAATTTATATTTTACATCATTTTAATCTGTTAGATCTTAAAAAAAAAAAAATCAGTTAGCTTAAGCATTGGGGATTGTAACTAAGGAAATATCCAACTCTTTTTGGGAAAAGTAGGTTACAATTGTTAATTTTAAATACCAGTGCAACAAAGTTGTAAGTACGAGTCAATTTTTCTTGATCTGCCAAAGTGTAAACTCATTATAGGCTTTAGAAAAAACTCACATGGTATGTGATAATTTTAGAATATAGAGCCAATATGGTTCAGTTATAGCTTATGCAATAATCAGTTGTTCGGTGAAGAAAAGCAACTGAAGTATGTTTTTCAGTATTTAGTAAATTATAGATTTAAAAGTGTTAGGAATTAAAAAAATTATATCACAATGTTGATAAACTATATTATTAACATATTTTTAAGTATAAAAAGATCAAAATAGATGTTATATTTATTTCATTTTATTAAAATAAATGAACACATATTAAATATATTTCAATGTAAATATTATATTTATTTAAACATGTTAAAATTTAAATATATTTTTGATAAGATACTAGTGATCATCAATAAATATATTATAGTATATTATATAATATACACATATAATTGTGTATATATATTGTAAATAGGCAATTTGGATCACAATATTATAATCCAATTTGTTGTCTGTGATTTCATCATTGGATATTTGGCAGTCATTAGAGAAGTAATTAGGCTCATTGGGAGGATAGTAAAGCTCTATAAAGTTCACCCAAAGCTCATTGGAGGGTAGTATCCTCCTAGCAAGTCGAGTTCCCTGTTTTAACCATGGATGTCTCCAAGTGAAGTCACGTTCCGAGGACCACCCTAGAAGTCATCTCGTCTTCTAGATCCGATAGTCCTCCAGGTCTAGGATCTTTGTCCACGGGCCTGGAGAGAGCGCTAGGTGTCCATCACTGTAGCCTTGGGCCACCACAAGATTGTCTGACAACTTTTTGGGTGCCTCGAGTAGTGGCGCCACATTTGTACACTTGACAATTGGTATTTCCCACAATGCTGCCTGACACGGGAAAACGTGCAGTCGTACCCTGACAGTGTTAAATGCGTGTTTTGTAAAGTTGGTGGACTGATAACTCTACAAAATAGAGTTATTTTACCACTTCTTATGTGCTAATTATTGCTTAATTCTTGAGTTTTTAATTGATTTATTAAGTTTTTAAGTAATTTTGAATTTAGTAGTCTTATCATGATTTTATATACTTTTGTGTGTTTTTATAAGTATTTTGTTGTAAAATGTTGTAGTTAATTATTTGAATTATTATTGTTAAGTTAGTGGTAAAAAAATGTTGTATTATTGAACTTAAATGTAAACTATAAATTAAGTTATAATTAATATTTTCAAAGAATTAAATTGATTTATTTTAGAGTTGAAAATATTGTATTATGATTTATTTTATATTTATTTTGTAGGGAATGTATGCTCTTAAAAAGAACGAAAAATGAAGGACAATATGACATTTTCAAGAAAGCAAGACAAAGAGTTGGCATTTATAAAAAAAGCCTCATTTGGGCCCAAGCCCAACAACTCCTCCAACAGCCCCATGCAGCTCCTCCACCTGTCTCCCACGTTGCCTCCAGCTGAAGCTCTCCTTGCCAATTCGCCAGCTGCCGCCACCTGTCCACATTCCTTCAGCTGAAATCCTTCAATCCAGCCATTTGCCATCTATCCTCTAAGCAGCTCCAGCACCCGAAGCACCTCACCTGAAGCAATCAATCCCAGGCCCAATCTCTCCTGCCAGGCCCGCCTGCTTCACCCACGGCCAAGCCTCTCCTCTTCAGCAAGTAGCCAGCCTTCACATGTTGCACCAGCCTCCAAAGCTCCACCAACGGGCCTGTTCCACTCCTTTGGCCCAAGCCAGCAACTCAGCCAACCCCAATGCCCAGCCCGAAGCATCTCATCACACAGCCACCAAATTGACCAAAACTCACATTTTTATTCCCAGTATTTTTCACTCAAATATCAATTCAATCTTCCCTATTTTTCTTACCTAAATAAACATTCCTAATTCATTTTTTTTACCCTAGCTTTTTCACTAATCTTTTACCCAACCAAACATTTCATCTTTCCAATACTCTTACACTTACTCTATTTACCCTACCACTTCCCAACACAATTAAATTAATCAATTTATTTATTTTAATTTGATTAATTTAATCTCCATATTTTGCCTATAAATAGAGTCTTGTAAGACCATTTGGGAAGCTCTTCTTCATCTTTTTTCAATCTCTTCTACACTTCATATTTCTCTTCTTTTCACTATTTTCTCTCTACCATTTTCATCTTTTGAAGAGCATGTCAAGTATGTTATTTTGTAATTTTTATTTCAATCTAGTTATGAGTTTCTAATCTTTTTTTCAAGATTATTAAGATGATGATGAAGCAAAATGTAACTAGATGGTATTTTTGTTGTATGTTGATTTCCCATTTATGAAACATTGTTTATGGATTTTTCTATCAAATATATGCATTTTTCATCTATTATTGATTGTTAAAGCATATTACACTTAGTTATTCATTATGCAAAAATATGATATTCTTTGATTAAATGTTTTTCATTAAATTGTTCACATCTAATTCTTAGAGCATAAGTATCATATTTTGCCTAAACATAATCTCTTTGATTTTTTGTAGTTTTATTAGGTTGTAACACAACTAATGCTTAGAAATTATATCTTATATAAGTGAAGAAAAATCCTACATTTTTTAAAGTAACTTGTGCTTGAATAGAAAATGTATTTTGAAAAAAAGTATAGTGTGATTTATTTCAACTATATCTAAACTTGGGAATCAATATACTTATAAATACTATTGAACTTGCATTTTGTGGATTCTAATATCTTAATAATCTTATTTTACATATCTCATTTGAAAACCATTTTTCTATTTAATCTTAAATCTTTTTATTACTTGTCTTTTATTTTTCTAAAACAAAATCTTATCAAATATTTGGAACTAGGTTAGAATATTCTTGTTTTGTTTGAAATAGTTTCTTTTGATGTTAGTCAACTCCATGGGTTCGACCTCGTACTTATATGAACATTATATTCCGAAACGATTCGTGCACTTGCGAGTTTAAATATTAAAACACCCTATTTTGGGATCAACATGGACTACAACCCGCGGATTGGGCCCCTGCGATAGGCACAGGCCCACAATCTTTATTAGGATATTTAGAGGGGTTAAATAGCAATTAACTCCCCAAATAATTGAGGAATATTTGTAATTAATGATATTAATGACCTTCAGCCCCTATAAATATGGCTGGGATACCATTGTAAAATGGTTGACAATTTTTATACTTAGAGTAATGTATACGCTTCTTGAGAAAACCCCTATTAAAGCTTGCCATCTCAAGCTTCAAGAACTCCAATACTAAAGACTCGTGGACTAAGGTTTGTTTTATAACCTGAACCACGTAAAACCTTAGTGTTTATCTTTACTATTTTCTTTAAGTTCTATTATTAGGTTGATAGCGAAAAAGGCAATCAACATTTTGGTGCTTCGTTGAGAGCTTGAAGAAACATTCGTGGTGACCACTCGTAGAAACACCCCAGAAGACGCGGCTCCTCCCACCGGAGCTGAAGGGTGAGAAACCAACCAACCATCTCCACACGACTTCCCGGAGATGGCCCAAGAAGTTTTCGATAAGAACGCCGACTACGACGGGCAAGATGTTGAGTTTTAGGAGGAGGACTATCCTCAGCCTATGGACACAGAGGGTTAGCCAGAGATGGTGGCGCTCCACGACCAGGTTGCCTCCCAGCAACTAAAACTTGATGAGCATGAGGGGAATATCGCCACCTTGCTGGAGATGGTTAACACCATGAGGGCTACTCTGGTGGCCCAAGGGCTGCAAGTGGACCCTCATAGCGAAGTACCACCAAGACAGCTAGCTGGTGTGCCACCTGCGCACCTATCTAGAGTGCCACCTGCAAATGCAGCGAGTGTGCCTCACGAGCACCTCGCTGGCATGATGCAAGATCCACCAGCTGGTGTGCCATCTACGAACCCAGCGGGAGCTAGAACCTCGCCTCTACCAAAAGACCGTAGCAAAGGCAAGATAGATGATGACCTTGCACAGGCACAGAAGAGAACTCGTCGGGCTTCTAAACCCACTCAGGCCCCAAGAATGAGGGCTAGGGGCATGGTGCCCAAAGACAACGCAAGGCCGCCAGCGTCCGTGGAGCCCAGGGTGCCTAGCTCAAGTGCACCGCTTTGGATTGCGTTAGGCCTGGAGGTGGTGTCCTCGCGGCACCTCAGCACCGTCACAGAAAACCTAGCCAAGGGGCTAAACAGAGAAACGTCTCCGCCCACCAAGGACAGAGAATCAGTATCTCTGTCAATAACGAATATGTTGAATCCAACGGGGAAGCAAAGGTAGAATACCCCGAGGACGGTGGTCGACACCAAGATTATCCTAATCTACGAGATAGCCTGAACGCTCGTAGAGGTAAGGCAGCTCCCGAGGACAATTCTAGGAGACAACAACAACCGGACCTCCGAGACGACCTTAATGCTCGGAGGAGAGAACACCCAGCACAGAGTGCCTATCTAAATCATGACCCTCTCAACGTAGAATTGGAAAGTTTAAAGAGGATAATGTTGAAGATGGCCTGGAGAGAAGGTCATGACTCAGACTCTTAGGAGGAGGATGGGGAGCCCTGTGCTCCCCACATTGTAGAGGCTCCACTACGTTGAGGATTTAAAATGCCAAACATCGATTCATACAATGGAGGCACAAATCCCACTGACCATCTCTCAAAGTTTAATTGTAACGCCCTGGATAACCAAGACCGTTACATTGTGTGTTTATAAAGGTGCAAGACTTGCTAATCAAGTCATTTAGTTAAAAATGTGACACTAAAACCATAATCGAACTAGGGTTAAAAAGATTTTGGTCATAAAAGAAAATTTTCATTTAAATAAACGTTTGATACATGGGATCCCAAAAATAGGGTTTAAAGGACAGTTTACAAAATTTCAAAGTTCATGTACAACCACAAGCCATTATAATGGAAAAATAGGCACTTTAGGTTCTCCTGTCCTTGTATCATCCCTCGCCCGTGGCGGCCGAGCAGGTGACTATGTACATTCTGCCCCAGAGCTCTCCAACTCAGGAATGGTCCACCTTGCCCTTGCCTTTACCTGCACCACGTAGCACCCGTGAGCCAAGGCCCAGCAAGAAAGCCATAATGCAGAGCATAAATAGTACAAACAATCAAATAATCCATAAAGTTGTTAACCAGGTGTTCAGCATGCCATAACAGTCATCTACTCAGAGAGGTCAAACAATTATTCATAAGCCATTCATCTCAGTATTAAACAAGTTATAATCAACATACAACAATGATAACATATCAATATTCATCATACAATACTCAGGGTCGACGCCCTTAGGCCGCACCCTCTATTTAATCAACTATCTTCGGCTCACTTAGGCCGAGCCCAGTGCTTAACCCATTGACTCCGGCCCGCTTAAGTTGAGCTCAGTGATTATTTAGCTGTCCTCAGCTACCAATGGCTGAGCTGCGTCCTGTGCGCAAATATCAGTTCTGGCACTCTTAGGCCGTTTATTTCATGCTCACATGGCATATTATGATCACACAACATATGCATTCAATTACAGGGAATCTCAGTCCCACACAATCACATAAGGGTGCAGTTTTCTTACCTTTGATTCCGAGTGCTTTGGTTAATAGAGACGACCCTCGAGCACGATCCCGTTCTGAGCCCTAGCGTACACCTAGTCACAATCCATAAAATTGTACTTCGATGAGTTTGAATTCTAAAGGACAATCTCGGGACCAAACTCGCGCTCTCGGGACCTCTAATCCCACTAAACGAAGTGGTGAAACTGTCCCCCAAGCCCCCAAGCAAAAACCCTAAAAGAATTCCCAAAAACCAAGTTCAGAAGGCTGAGTAGCGCTACAACGCTACTAGGTGGGCGTTATAGTGCTAGAGTCAGAGACTCAAGCCCCCCAGAAAACACAGCCTAGCGTTGTAGCGCTCCCAACCTAGCGCTACAATGCTACAACCAGAACATGCAAAGTTCTAGGTTTTTCCCATCGAACTTTCCCGAGCCAAAGCTCCAAATACCCATTCCAATCATCAACCAAACTCAAAATTGAGTCCACAACTCTCTATATCTCATCCAAAACAACCTAATAACATCCAAAACCTAGCTAAGAACCCCATCAACCACATGAATCAAAGTTGAGCTTGAAGCTCAAGAACACCATCTGAAAACTAGAAAACCCAGATAGTTAAGGCCAGAAATAGTTACCTCAAATGGATGAATCCGACCCTAGGTTGCCCTCAGTGCCCTTCCAAGCTTTAACTCTTCCAATTCCCAAGCTTAAGTTCTTAAAATTCATCCAAAATCCAAACTCAGAATTCATCCTCAACAAAACTTAACAAACTCAGAAAAACCTTAAACCTTACCTCAACTTGGAAGCTAATTCCAGCCGAACTCCTTAGTTACTCCAAGGATCAAAGCCCCAAAGCCTAGCCTAGACTTCCTTTTGAGTTCTCAGCTTCAAAATCCCCAGGGGAGAGTGAGAGAGAGAAAAAATCGTGAGGGAGAAAGAGAGGTGAGTTAAGTGCTTTTGTTTTCTTATTTTTTTTCTCTCCTCTACTTCTACTACTTTCTACTAAAGTCTAAAGAAAAATAGAGTGTATCAGTTATCTTTCCTAATAACCAAAAGACTCTTTTACCCTCCTAATTAAAACTATGTCTTTTAATCAACCTAAGGGTATTTTGGTCATTTGCTCCCAATTCCCGCTAATTCCGCGAGTATCCCTAATATTTACCACTTAAATCCCCTCAATTAATTAATCACCCAATATTTTTTCCCAATGTCTAATAGTCTCCAATATATTTCCTAAATTCCCAAAAATATCCTTAGGCTCCCCCGAGCCGGGTATAAATCCCCGCCTTGACTAATTCCCCAAACCACTCACTAGGATCGTCTCGTGCCATAAGCTGCAAATACATCCACATAATAATGTGGTCTCAATAATTTACCACAAATAATCACTGTTGACCCAGATTTTAGTCAACTGACACGGAGTCAGAATATGCTTGATGTGAATGAATGTGTTGAAAAGAATGTAATAGCGAAAATGATAAGAACACGATATTTTATAGTGGTTCGACCCCAGGATCTAGTAATGACCTACGTCCACTTAGATTGTTATTGATGTGAGAATCAAAGGAGTGATCAAAGAACTAGGGTTCAATGAGTTTCACTAACCTCTGAAGAACAATACAATGTTTCTAGTAGAATTACTCTAGTCTCAAATAATTCGAAAGACCAAAAGTCCCTTCCTTGAGCTATCTTTCTCTATTTATAGGCTCAAAGGGGATTACACAAGATTGTTACAGATATTCTCTCCTGAATAATCGGATATTCAGGAGATTGTGTGAGTTAATTTCGGGATTTATAAAGATCTTTATTGGAACATCATGCTGTATGCGGAACCATCGACCAGACTGGTCGTAGGAAAAACTGGGCCGCCTGGTGCCTATAATGTGCCTTCTGGTCGATACACTAGCAGGATCCCTCCAGATGTCAGCCACGTGTCCAGGGATCACTTGCCATGTCATCAATGCCTGTTTTTTTGGATAACATTTGCCCCCCAAGTTTATTTATTACGAGCAATAAATAAACTTTTGAATGAACGACCCTTTGGTGACCCCGCCATACGTGTCAGAACCCTTCGTGTGTTCTTGGAAAAAGCAACCTACTCTTGTCTAATCATGACTTTTCGGTTCCCCAGTAGTAATTCGATGGCTATCTCACTTCCCCATACTTCGAAAAAGTGGAAACTAATGATTACACCTTTTTAATGCCACAGACAAACTTATATAACATCTCTGAAGTTCTTCTTTTTCTCTTCTTACGCATGCCATTACTCATTCCAGAAACCCTAAAACCAGAGCTTTCGTCTTCTCCCAGAGACCATTCTTCTGCACTCTCAAGATTCAGCCTGAGAGCTCCTCGATTTCCGAAGACTCTTTATCATTCTCCACGATCTTCTTTCTGGTAAGTCTTCGAATCTTTATGTTTTGTATTTTTGTAATGCATGCTCCTGTATGTTGACTGTTGAGTTTATCTTCTGGGTTGAGATGTTTGTCAATAGGATGTCTTGTGGGTGAAAAAAGTTACGAGTTAGTTTGATAGTTGGGATCGTACTTTTAGGACATAAAATCGAAGTAAAAATTCGATTTTTAGGCCAGTCGAAAAATAAGTTTTTCCCGCCCTGAGGGGAGTTGAAAAAGCTTTTATGAAAAACTTTTTTCTTTCACCCTTTTGATTCGTTTCTCAAACTGTTCGTGTGGAAAAATTAGCTTTTTGTTAGAATGTTGCTGTATAAACGCTTGGCTTTTATACTCGACCAGTGCTATTCTAAAAAGCCTTTAAAAATTCTCTATCCTCACCTCCCCATTCTTCTGTTTGCAGACTTTGATGCCAGACTTGTGGGGAGGTGAACGGCCCATCGACGACGATCTTCTCGCCCAGCTGCTCGAAGGCGAAGAACAACCGGCCGACCAAATTCACGAGATTCCTTTTTCACGATCTTCCTCCAGAATTTATCCTTCTCCTCCTCAAATGACACGCTCTAAATCCCTAGGCAAGAAAAGACCTGAATCTGATGATAGTCCAAACCCTCCTGCCCAGCCTGATTCACAGGCCAGGGTTCCTTCGACCAGTGGCCGAGAAAATCCTGCTCCTGACCCTCACATCCAAACTAGAGCCCACCCTCGCCATCAGAATCTGCTTGATGTCGAGTGGTATTTCTCCTCGACCAGCCTAGTGACTCCTCGGATGCTTGCTAACTATCTTAGGAAGTATCCTATCACAGGGGTCACTCTCAAAATTCCTGCTGTAGACCAAAGGGCTAACCTCCCCGGAGGTGTATACAGTGCTTGGTCTCGGTACCACATAGAGGCGGGGGCTGTGCTCCCGCTACATCCTTTTTATCAGGGGGTGGCTAATTATTTTGATGTCGCCCCCTTCCAGATTACTCCAAATGGATATAGAATGCTGGCCGCACTCTATATCTTGTACAAACTTAAAAAATGGCCAGAACCTACCCCCCATGAGGTCAATTATCTCTTTGACCTCAAGTCCAACCCTCAACAGTATGGGACAGACTTCTTCCATCTTTGTCACCAGGAGACAAACTGGACGTTCTTGAGTGCCACCACGCACATATCCAACGTGGGGCAGTATAGCAAGGAGTACTTCCTTACTCCGGACATAACCAGCAACAACTTGGCCTTCGCTCGAGGAGGTAAGTGCTGCGTTTACTGGTCGGTACTTTTCATCAGCGAATTTCCCTTCATTTTTCTTAAAGTGCGTTTTGTCTTTCAGGCCCATGGTTACGTCCGACCCCAACACCAGACATGGTGTTGAGGTCCAATGCACTGGCCAGGATGACGGACGCAGAAAAAAGCGTCAAGTCCCTGGTCACTGATGATAATCTGAGGCTAGCTGGCCTCCTGGCTCCTCGCCATGAAACAAGAGGACCCGTGGTAGCCGATGCCACTGCCGAGAGGGTTCTCGAGCAGCAACCCCCTGCGTCCCCTCCACGTAGGAGGCCGACGGGGGTTACAATCAGGGAGCCCACGGGCAATCCTTCTGCAGAAAGGCCTTCTGCTCCCCAAGGCAAGGGGAAACAAAAGGCAAAAGAGCCGGTTGTGGACTTGGGGGAATCCTCTGATGAGAACGGTAAAGTTATTTCACTTTTAAATACCTTGCCAATTCCCTGTCACTTGTTTGACGGGGAGGGAAACTTTACATATACTCCAAATCTAGGGCTAGACTTCTTTATGCTAGATAATGAGTGTATGACTAATAGAGTCAATAGTGTAGCGACCAGTAGTTGTAGCTCGGGTATTAACTTTCTGACCTCTTTTCTGTTTTATCGAGAGTTTTTATCTGCCTTTATCTTATCATTTGCTTGTGTTTACTTGTATGCAGATATGGCTACTCCCAACGTTTTTTACTTATACCAGGCTGAGGAGGAAGTAGAAGTTCCTCTGGTTCGGCGGAAGTCGTCTAGGAGACACAACGGCGAAACAAGCCAGGGACCTGCCAAGAAGGGTCGAACAGAAGATCCTTCCAAGGACGTGCCAACGGGGCAAACTTATGCTCAGCCTTCGGCTCCTGCTGAAAAGGAAACTCCGCCTACGACGACGAATCCTCAACCTGCGGCTGCCAAGGAACAGACTCAGCGGGACGAAGCCCTCGGGACTAAACTCTCGAACCGCGCTCTGCGAGCGGCCAAGGACCGCCTTGCACCAATCTTGAAGTACGACCGTTGCAAGGACGTGATGGCTGAGGCAGAGACCATGGGGGTCGACCAGATTCTGAACAGGGCCCTAAATGAAATAGCCAGCGTAAGTGCTTCTTATCTCTTTGGCCTTAGTCTTTTATTCTTTGCAACAGGTTCTAACTTTATCTTCTGTCCTTAGGCTTTGCTGTCTGCAACTGCTGCTCGTATCCGCGCCCAAGCCACCATCGAACAGGCTCAGGCAAAGGCCATCGAGAGGTACCAGGTGAAAGCAGTCGAGGAACTTTCGGCTGCAGAGGCCAGGCATGCGAAGGAGTTGGAGGCGGTCATTCAGCAGAGGGATGTTGCGGTGACAAAGCTATCGGAGGCTGAAGCTTCGAAGGCAGCTATGAGGAAGCAGAGGGAGGAGTATCAGGAGGCCAGTTGAGTCCAGTATCGCGAATGCAAGAGTCTGGGCGAGGAGCTCCAGTCCAAGGACGAGGCCATCACTACTCTTGAGAGCCAAGTAGAGCAGCTGAAGCTTTCCAATGCCAAAGATCTGGAAAGGTACAAGAATGCGACGCTCCGGTGTTTTTATAACTTCTGGAAAAACAATCAGGGCGCCAACTTCGGTTATCTTTCAGAAGATGTTAGAAATGCTGAGCTGGCCCGCTGCACTGCTCAACTGGCTGAAGAGGAGGCAAGAGCAAGGATCCCTGTTTCCCCAAGCATTGCTGGCGCAAAGGAAGAAGGAGTCGTTGAGGATGTGACCAATCAGAATGCTGATAAAGACCCTCCTGCTCCTAATGCCTCTTGAGCTTTTATCTTTATTTTTTCTTTCTTTTGATTACACGACCCACGGGTCGTGATGTAAAGACAATATCTTTTTTGAATTTGCTGCATGGGCAGCAAACTTTTCCTTTTATTTGAACAGTTGCATCCAAGCAGTGATGCTTGCGGTGTAAAAGATTGCTTTATAATGTGATAATATTTTCATCTACTATAACATCTGTCCGTATGACCGAACTTAGCATAGCACTTTGGCTTGATTTAACAAAATATAAATTTTGAAAAATACTCTAAGTTCCTTAGCATGCTTTCACTCATTTTGTTCATGTGTTTACATACCTCATGGTACACTTTGCTATTGATGTGCCTTATATGCCCCCCAAGTGATCGAGGAGCTTTAGGTCCTTGGTCACTTGCCTTGACCATGACCTGTTCGAACATTTCTGCTCGGGTGAAAAAGTAATACTTGTAATACAGCAAAACAACACACGTAATGAACAAATACTTGTAAATATCAATTTACAAAGGTTGGCAAGAATGACTGGATGCACACAGTCCCTTATAATCTCGTATTAAAAATGGACTAAAATTGTCTTTACGAGTGATTCTAAAATAGAATCTTACATATACGAGCGATTAGCCATACAACGTGGCTAACCCTCTTTGCAAAACTTGTAGAAAGTAAATTTTAATACAAGCCAGTCCTTTAAAAAGGACTATTCACTGATAATACTTGCGCAGGTGTTCTCCATTCCAATATCGTGGAACGAGATCTCCGTTCAGGCGTGCAAGTTTGTAGGTGCCCGGATGAAGGACTTCTTCAATCTGGTAAGGTCCTTCCCAATTAGGTCCGAGTACTCTAGCAGTGGGGTCGCGGGTATTTAAGAAAACTCGTCATAGCACCAAGTCATCGACGTTGAATTTCCTTTCTTTAACTTTGGAGTTAAAGTACCGAGCGACTTTTTGCTTGTACGCAGCAACTCGGAGCTGGGCCTTTTCCCGTATCTCGTCAATTGTGTCTAGGGACTCAATCATTAGTTGGCTATTCTGGTCCTGGTCGTATGTTACGCGTCGATGTGAGGGGGGTTCTATCTCGACAGGTAACATAGCCTCATATCCGTAAGCTAAGGAAAATGGGGTATGACCTGTCGCTGTTCGGTGAGACGTTCTATACGACCAGAGGACTTCAGGCAGCTACTCTGGCCATGCTCCTTTAGCGTCTTCAAGCCTCTTCTTCAGGGTGTCCTTAAGGGTTTTATTCACGGCCTCGACCTGCCCGTTTGCTTGGGGATGCGCAACTGAAGAAAAGCTTTTAATAACTCTGTGCCTTTCACAGAAGTCGGTGAATAAGTCGCTGTCAAATTGGGTTTTGTTGTCTGAAACTATCTTTTGGGGAAAACCATAGCGGCAAACAATGTTCTTGATGACAAAGTCAAGAACTTTCTTGGTCGTTATGGTGGCGAGTGGTTCAGCTTCGGCCCATTTAGTGAAGTAATCGACTGCCAAGATTGCGTACTTTACTCCACCTTTTCCCGTTGGTAGGGACCCAATCAAATCTATCCCCCACACCGCAAAAGGCCACGGACTTTGCATCTGTTTAAATTCATTTGGAGTTGCTCGTGGAATCTTGGAGAACCTTTGATATTTATCGCATCTTCGTACAAACTCCATCGAATCCTCGTTCATGGTTGGCCAGAAGTAGCCTTGCCTTAGAATTTTCTTTGCCAAACTCTGCCCCCTAGCGTGATCCCCGCAGAAGCCTTCATGCACCTCCTTCATGAGTTCCTTAGCTTTTTCTGGTGTAACGCATCTGAGTAGTGGCGTTGAATACCCTCTTCGGTACATAACACCATCGACCAGTATGTACCTAGCGGCCTGCCTTTGTAGAGTTCTGGCTTCGTTTCTATCTGTTGGTAGCACACCGCTCGTCAGATACTCCAAGTAAGGTGCCATCCATGTATCCTCCATTCGAATCTCCATATTGGTCTCAACCGCTTGTATGCTTGGCTCACTCAGTCTTTCTACTGGCACAATGTTCAAAGTGTCAGCATCCTTTGTGCTCACGAGATTGGCTAAGGCGTCTGCGTTTGAATTCTAATCCCGCAGAATTTGCTGGAGGGTGTACTCCATGAATTGGGCTAGCAGGTCTTTTGTTTTATTCAAGTAGGCCACCATTTTTAAGCCTCGCGCTTGATATTCTCCTAGAACTTGATTCACCACCAGCTGTGAGTCACTGTAAATATCAAGCGCCTTTATGCTCATGTCTTTCGCCATTCGCAACCCAGCGAGGAGTGCTTCGTATTCGGCTTCATTGTTTGACGCGGTAAAGTCGAATCTGATGGCGCAGTGAAATCGATGCCCTTCCGGCGTTATCAATATCACTCCCGCTCTAGCGTGGGATTCGTTGGACGACCCATCCCTGAATAACTTCCACGAAGGAGCTTTCTCTTGAGGCTCAGGCGCATTCGGCGCATTCGCACTGCTCGCTGTCTGGGAGTTCTGTGAACTCCGCAATAAGATCAGCCAGGACTTGTCCTTTTACTGCTGCTCACGGTGAATACGTTATATTGAACCGCCCTAGTTCGACTGCCCATTTTAATAATCGTCCAGCCGCCTCTGGTTTTTGGAGGACTTGCCGAAGGGGCTGGTCAGTTAAAACCGTGATAGGATGGGCTTGAAAGTAAGGGCGCAGCTTCCTAGAGGCCAGGATTAAGCAGTATGCTAACCTCTCGATTGGTGGATATCTCAGTTCTACTCCGATCAACCTCTTGCTAACATAGTAGACCGCTTTTTGTACGCCTTCTTCTTCTCGCACTACTACCGCGCTAGCAGCAACTTCGGTAATTGCCAGGTAAATAAACAAAGTTTCTCCTTCGATTGACTTTGATAAGATGGGAGGCTGTGCCATATGAGCTTTCAAGGCCTGAAAAGCTTGCTCGCAGTCTCCTGTCCATTCAACCTTCTTATTGCCCCTAAGTAGATTGAAGAAAGGGACGCACTTGTCTGTTGACTTCGAAATAAATCTGCTTAGGGCTGCGATTCTTCCGGTTAAACTTTGTACATCTTTGATCCTTTATGGCGATTTCATGTCGATCAGGGCTTTTATCTTGTCGGGGTTGGCCTCGATTCCTCTTGAATTCACAATGAACCCCAAAAATTCCCTGATCCAACTCCGAAGGAACATGTGAGGGGATTTAACTTCATCTGGTATTTGTTCAATACATCGAAGCACTCTTGTAAATCCTTCACATGTCCTTCTGCTTTCTTAGACTTTACCAGCATGTCGTCCATGTATACCTCCATGTTTACTCCGATAAGCTCCTTAAACATGTGGTTGACTAGCTGCTGGTAAGTCGCACCTGCGTTTTTCAGTCCGAAGGGCATCACTTTGTAACAGTATAAGCCCGTATCGGTCCGAAAGCTGGTGTGATCCTCGTTAGGGGGATGCATGCTAATCTGATTGTAGCCTGAATATGCATCCATGAATGAGAGGATCTCGTGTCCTGCGGTAGCATCAACCAGCTGGTCGATTCTTGGGAGTGGAAAGCAATCCTTTGGGCAGGCTTTATTGAGGTCTGTGAAATCCACGCAGGTTCGCCATTTGCTGTTAGGCTTGGGAACCAGCACTCGATTGGAGACCCACGATGGATAAAATGCCACCCTGATGAACCCATTCTCCTTTAATCTCTCAACTTCTTCCTTTAAGGCTCTCGGTCTATCCTTATCGAGCAGCCTTCTCTTTTGTTGCACGGGTGGAAAAGTCTTGTCTATATTCAAGACATGGCTGATAACTGCAGGGTCTATCCCAGCCATGTCTTTGTGCGACCAGGAAAAAACCTCCTGGTTCTTCCGCAAAAATTCCACCAGTGCGTGCTTCGTGGTTGGCTCTAGGTTCTTCTCGACCTTCACAACTCTGGTCGGGTCTTTTTCGTCGAGCTGGACCTCTTCCAGGTCCTCGACGGGTCCAACGTTTTCTTCAAAATCCCCAAAGCGAGGATCTAAGTCTCTATCCTCGCTTTGGGCAACACCCTATTTAGTGACTTCATCACCGGATTGGGCTTGTGTATCAACCGCCATCTGCAACCTATCTGAGGTAGTGCTCTTTGGCGCTCCCTTTTTCGCCTTCGTGATTGAGGTGTTATAGCACTCCCTAGCTTCTCTCTGGTTCCCCAACACGCGTCCTACCCCTGCGTCCGTTGGGAACTTCATGGCTAAGTGCCACATAGAGATGACAACCCGTAGATCAACTAGTATAGGCCTTCCAATGACGACATTGTACGCCGAAGGACAATCGACTACTACAAAAGTAGCGAGTAATGTCCTGGTAGCTGGCGCTGTACCTGTCATCACTGGTAGTTTGATCAATCCGGCGGGGGCGAGTCCCTCTCCAGAGAAGCCGTATATCATTTGGTTGCAGGGCTCCAGGTCCTTAACGGACAACTTCATGCGTTCCAGCGAAGACTTATACAGGATATTCACCGAACTTCCTGTATCGACCAACACTCTTTTTACCATCATGTTAGCCATCTGGATATCCACGACCAGTGGATCAGAATGTGGGAACTGGACGTGTTGGGCATCACCATCAGAGAAGGTTATTTCGCCCTCTTCTGATCGAGCCTTTTTTGGCGCGCGGTCCTCCACAGTCACCATCTCAATGTCCTGGTCGTGGCGCAGGGTCCGAGCGTATCGTTCCCTGGCCTTTCCGCTATTTCCCGTGAGGTGCAGACCTCCACAAATGGTTAAGAGTGTGCCAGTCACGGGGGCAGGCTGTAAGGGTGGCGAGCGTTGGCGCGTGGGCGCCTGCTCGTTGCTACCCGGAGCTTCTCGTTGGGAATTTCCCGAGGCCCGTACGTATCTTCTCAAGTGTCCTTGTCTAATAAGGAACTCGATTTCGTCTTTCAGCTGGTTGCATTCGTTGGTGTCATGTCCGTAGTCGTTATGATAACGACAGAACTTGGTAGTGTCTCTCTTCGAAATATCCTTTTGAATAGGGCCAGGTTTTTTATAAGGCACACTAGAACTTGTGGCCTGATAAACCTCTCCCCGAGACTCAACGAGGGCAGTGTAGTTAGTGAACCGCGGTTCATAACGGTTACCCTTAGCTCGTTTATTGTCGGAGGTGGAAGGCTCATTGTGCGGCCGTTTTCCACCATTCTTGCCATTGCCGCTGCCGTTCCTGTTGTCGTTGCCGTTAGGTTTAGACCCATTGGCGGCTTTGGCGGGCTCGACTGCTTTCTTATCCTTTCCAGAAGGCTTTCCATCGCCAGAAATGGCATCTTCGAGCTTGATGTAACGATCAGCCCGGTCCAAGAATTCCTGGGCAATTCTAACTCCATCCTTGTGGAGGCTCTTCCACAGGGGGGAGCGACGCCTAACCCCTACAGTTATGGCCATCATTTTGCCTTTGTCTCCCACCGTTTTTGCTCCAACTGCTGCTCGCATAAAGCGCTGGATGTAGTCCTTCAATGATTCTCCATCCTGCTGGCGAATTTCAACCAGCTGGTTTGCTTCGGTCAGATGCACACGGCCTACATAGAACTGTCCGTAAAACTCCCTTACGAACATTTCCCAGGAAACTATGCTTGCAGGAGGGAACTTAAAAAACCACTCATGCGCAGCCTCAGAAAGTGTTGCAGGGAAGATCCTGCACCGAGCGTCTTCGGACACTTTCTGAATGTCCATTTGTATCTCAAACTTATTGACATGAGATACTGGGTCTCCGTACCCATCAATGTTTGGAAGCGTAGGCATTTTGAACTTGCTTGGAGTTTCTGCATTAGCTATCCTCTGTACGAAAGGAGTGCCTTTCCTCCTATCATGGTCGATATAAGATGTCCTTCCCCCGACCAGCTGTTGCACTGCCTGGTTGAGGGCATCTATCTGGGCCTGTACAGCGACAGGAATCGTTGTGGCCTCTGTTGCTGGGGGGACATTCTCGCCATGCCGCTCGCGGCGATCGTTGAGTACGTCTCTCAAATCCTCGTCTCTTCTATGCTGCTCGCTACCTCCGAGCCGGTTGAAGACATTATTTTGCCTGGGCTGCCCCCCAGCATCCCGTCTATTGGGTTGGTCATCTTGAGGTACCTGGCTCCCGCCTCTACCTCTTTCTTCATTCCTCCGACCAGCGTTTCCCTTGCCTGAGTCGGCCTCATTATACCCATGGCCATCTCTGAACCTCGATTGGCTATGTTGGGATTGACTGTTCCCTCGATTTCCATCCCTGGCTGAAACGTCCCGAGTGTTAGAGGGTGGCCTGCGCTGGTCGTTGTGTCCCCGTGCATTATCATGCCGTGGGGGACCCCAGACCGCAGAGCCTAACTCTGAGTTCCTCCTGTTACCAGGAGGGTACTGACCTCTGTTCGGTAGGTTTGGTTCATTGCCCCTACGGCGTCTAGGACTGTGAGGCTGATGCTCGGTCCTATTCTGCCTCTGTTGCGGAAAATTGTCGCGACCAGCCTGGGATGGAGGCTGTGCCTCAGGGTCCAGCGGGACATCGTCATGGGGCACCTGAGGCTGCTCGGGCCTTTGCGGGCTCGAGGGTTGGATAGGCAGGCTAGGATTAGGACCTCTTTGGGGTGGCCCATTTGTAGGATGTTCAGGCTGCGAGGTAGGTGCAGCCTGATTCTTAGCCAATTGCAAGGCTGCCTCGAGGGCTGCCATGGTTTCGCTCTGGCGGCGGTCCATTTCCGCCTGCCTCTCACTTAGCTCTGCGCGCTGCCGTTTCAATCTCATGCTGCTGTCGCGCCATGATTTCGGCAGCACTTTCTTGACTGGCCCTCAGATTGGCCAGTTCTTCATGCAACGCCCCCAGAGTACTTTTCAGTGTCGCATCATCCATTACTTCCTCCTCAAAGTCTAAATGTGGCTCATCCTCAGCCACGCTTGCAGGAGAAGGAGGTGGCGGGTTTGACAGTGCAGCGGCGGCCGCCTGTCCGGTTTTCCTTGCAGTTTTCGCCATTGGTTTTCTCAACGGTGACAAATCAAGCTCTCAATGAAAGCACCAGAATGTTGACCCAGATTTTAGTCAACTGACACGGAGTCAGAATATGCTTGATGTGAATGAATGTGTTGAAAAGAATGTAATAGCGAAAATGATAAGAACACGATATTTTATAGTGGTTCGGCCCCAGGATCTGGTAATGACCTATGTCCACTTAGATTGTTATTGATGTGAGAATCAAAGGAGTGATCAAAGAACTAGGGTTCAATGAGTTTCACTAACCTCTGAAGAACAATACAATGTTTCTAGTAGAATTACTCTAGTCTCAAATAATTCGAAAGCCTAAAAGTCCCTTCCTTGAGCTATCTTTCTCTATTTATAGGCTCAAAGGGGATTACACAAGATTGTTACAGATATTCTCTCCTGAATAATCAGATATTCAGGAGATTGTGTGAGTTAATTTTGGGATTTATAAAGATCTTTATTGGAAAATCATGCTGTATGCGGAACCATCGACCAGACTGGTCGCAGGAAAAACTGGGCCGCCTGCTGCCTATAATGTGCCTTCTGGTCGATACACTAGCAGGATCCCTCCAGATGTCAGCCACGTGTCCAAGGATCACTTGCCACGTCATCAATGCCAGTTTTTTGGATAACAATCACATTTATGCTCTCAACGTGCCAAAATTATAAATATGCTCTTATAAGCTAAACAGGGCCCACATGCATATTTAATACTCATAAATATGTATTTCACATATCCATATAATCATATAATCACGCCTATCACATAATCATGCATTTAATTATTTAAATAATACATAAACCAATTATGCCCTCCAAGCATGCTAATCAAGGCCCGTAAGCCTTATTAGCGATTTTGGGTTGTTACAACTATCACCTCCTACTAAGAATTTCGTCCTCAAAATTTACCTGAATAACTCGGGATACTGATCCTGCATTACTAACTCAAGCTCCCAGGTCGCTTCCTCGACCCTGCTATTCCTCCATAATACTTTAACCAGAGGAATCGTCTTGTTCCGTAGAACCTTATCTTTCCTGTCTAAGATCTGAACTGGTCGTTCCTCATAAGACAAATCTATCTGCAATTCCAAGTCTTCATACTTCAACACATGTGTCGTATCTGAGACGTACTTCTGAAGCATAGAAACATGGAATACGTCATGAACTCCTGACAACGATGGTGGCAAGGATAACCTGTAAGCCACATGTCCGATCCTTTCTAGGATCTCAAAGGGTCCAATGAATCTAGGGCTCAGCTTTCCCTTCTTTCCAAACCTCCTCACCCCTTGCAGTGGTGAAACTCGTAGAAACACGTGGTCCCCAACCTGGAACTCCACATTCCTACGCTTAGGATCAGCGTAGCTTTTCTGTCTGCTCTGTGAGGCAAGCATTTGAGCTCGGATCTTCTCAATAGCCTCATTAGTCTTCTGAACCATGTCCGGTCTCAAATACTTCCTCTCACCCATCTCATCCCAATGAATGGGTGATCTACATCTCCTCCCATATAACATCTCATATGGAGCCACTCCAATCGTTGATTGATAACTGTTGTTGTATGAAAACTCAATCAATGGGAGATACTTACTCCAAGATCCCTCAAAGTCGATCACGCATGCCCTAAGCATATCCCCCAACACCTGAATCATCCTCTCATACTGTCCATCAGTCTGAGGATGAAAAGGTGTGCTGAACTTCAACTGAGTCCCCATAAACTTCTGCAAACTACCCCAAAACTTGGAGGTAAAGATAGGATCCCGGTCTAACACAATAGACTTAGGAACCCCGTGGAGACGTACGATCTCCCTCACATACAACTCTGCATACTGATCCACTGTATAAGTCGTCTTCACTGGAAGAAAATGAACTAACTTGGTATATCTGTCCACTATCACCCACACTGAGTCATGAAGTCCCACTGTCCTGGGTAATCCTCCCACAAAATCCATTGTAATATCCTCCCATTTCCACTCGGGAATACCCAAAGGCTAAAGCAACCCCGCTATTCGTTGATGCTCAGTTTTCACCTGTTGACAGGTCAAATACCTGTCCACGTACTCCATCACATCCTTCTTCATCCCGGGCCACCAATACAACGTCTGTAGATCCTGATATATCTTCGTGGTACCCAGATGAAGTGAGTACGGGGTAGTATGCGACTCATCTAATATTTATTGTCTAATCCCCGCATCAGTTGGAACACAAATCTGACCTTGATATCGTAGTAAACCAACGTCAGAATTAGAATAGTCCTTAGCTGCTCCCACTAAGACATTCTCTCTAACTTCCAGTAACTGTGCATCCACCAGCTGACCCTTCTTAATCCAGTTCAGTAAGGTCGACTGTAAAGTAATGTTGGCCAACTGACCCACCACCAATTCTATCCTCGCTCTACACATCTTATCAACCAACTCTCTCGATATCTGAGTGGAACCAAATAACTGCCCCGGGCCCCTCCGACTCAATGCATCTGCCACGACATTGGCTTTCCCTGGGTGGTAAAGAATATCACAGCCATAGTCTTTTACCAACTCCAGCAAACGCCTTGCCTCATGTTCAGGTCCTTCTGGGTAAAGAAGTACTTCAAACTTTTGTGATCGGTGTATATCTCGCACTCCTTTCCATACATATAATGTCACCACACCTTCAGTGCGAATACTACTGCTGCCAATTCCAAATCATGAGTAGGGTACTGTTGCTCATACTCCTTCAGCTGTCGTGATGCATAAGCTATAACCTTCTCGTTCTGCATCAACACACATCCCAAACCCAACCTTGACGCGTCACAATAAACCACAAACTTTCCTTCCTCTGAAGGAAGACTCAGCACAGGTGCAGAAATAAGTCGCCGCTTCAATTCTTGGAAACTGTCCTCACACTTGTCTGACCATACGAACTTCAAATTCTCCCGTGTCAATTCTGTCATCGGTGCAGCAATCTTCGAGAACCCTTCCACGAACCGTCTGTAGTAACCTGCTAACCCGAGGAAACTCCGAACCACTGAGGCATTCCTTGGCCTGGGCCAATCTCTAACTACCTCCACTTTAGATGGATCCACCTTAATCCCATCTTCACCAACAATATGTCCAAGGAATGTCACTTCTAGTAGCCAGAACTCACACTTCTTAAATTTAGCGTACAACTGGTGTTCTCTTAATCTCTGTAAGACCTGTCGAAGATGTTGCTCAAGTTCTGCCTCTGAACTAGAGTACACTAAGATGTCATCGATGAAGACAATCACAAACTGATCCAAGAAGTCCTTGAACACCTGGTTCATTGAGTCCATGAAGGCTGCTGGGGCATTAGTCAAACCAAATGACATGACCAGAAACTCATAGTGCCCATACCTCGTACGAAAGGCCGTCTTTGGTATATCCTCATCCTTGATTCTCAGCTAGTGATAAACAGATCAAAGATCTATCTTCGAGAATACCGTCTTTCCCTGCAGCTGATAAAACAAGTCATCAATCCTTGGTAGAGGGTACTTGTTTTTGATGGTCAACTTGTTCAACTCTCTGTAGTCTATATACATTCTCAGAGTCCCATCCTTCTTCTTCACAAACAAAACTGGAGCACCCCAAGGAGAGAAGCTAGGCCTAATGAACCCCAAATCCAGAAGCTCCTGTAATTGTATCTTCAATTCTTTCAGTTCTGTTGGTGCCATTCTATATGGTGCCCTCGACACTGGCTCTGTCCTTGGTGCCAATTCAATGACGAACTGAATCTCCCTATGCGACGGCAGCCCTGGTAAATCCTTAGGGAACACATCTAAGAACTCATAAACTAATCTGGTCTCTTTCGGCGCTGTTGGCAACACTCTGGTAGTATCCACAACACTAGCCAGGAAACCTATACATCCTCCATGTAATAGGTCCCTAGCTCTCAGCACTGATATTAGGGGTACGTGGGGTCCACAGATCGCACCCATGAAGACGAAGGGATCCTCTCTCTCTGGCTCAAAAGTCACCATCTTCTTCCTACAATCAATAGTGGCTCTGTATCTAACCAGGCAATCCATTCCTAGAATCATATCAAAGTCCCCCATACCTAACTCGATCAAGTCTACCGACAACTCCCTACCATCAACCATCACTGGTAGTGCTCTAATCCATCCTTTAGAAACTACCAGTTCCCCTGTAGGCAATATAGTCCCAAACCCCGCAGTACAATACTCACTAGGTCTACACAATCTATCAATCACCTTACTAGAAACAAATGAATGTGTAGCACTAGAGTTAATCAATACAATAAAAGGAGAGCCAACGCTAGAAAGCTGACCTGTCACCACCGAGGGACTAGCCTCGGCCTCTGCATGCATCAAGGTGAACACTCGAGCTGGAGTTAAGCTGTCCACCTTCCCTGCTTCCCCTTTCTTCACTATTGGGCAATCCTTCTTGAGGTGTCCCACCAACCCACACACATAACAGGCCTTGACCCGACATTCGCCCGGATGGCATCTTCTGCACCTCGTGCACTCTGGGTAGCTCCTCCATGTGTCACCGCCTCCCTAACGGGCACCCTGAACACCCCGACCCCTCCAATCAGGATCAGCAGCAGTCGAAGTGTCAGGGGTCTTCCTCTTTAGATCACAGGGGCCCCCGCCCCTACCCGATCTTGAATATGGTGGCACCGTCCTGCAAACCTCCCGTCTCGCAGCATTCTCCCTCCAAATCTTGTTTTCCGCCTCCTCAGCGGTAAGAGCCTTCTCAACAGCCTGGGCATAAGTCGTCCCCCAGGTACTATTGTAATTCTCACATCTTGGGCTATCATAACATTAAGCCCTCTGATAAATCTGTCCTGCCTAGCGGCGTCAGTAGGCACAAGGTCTGGTGCGAACTTCGCAAGTTTGTTGAACTTTGCAAGTTTGTTAAACTTCAAGGTGTATTATGTAACTGTCATATTGCCCTGTGCCAACCCCACAAATTCATTTACTTTCACTTCCCTAACGAAAACATTATAATACTTATGACTAAACAAGTCCTTAAATCTGTCCCAACCCAGAGTCGTAACATCTCTAGTCTGTGATGCCACTTTCCAGAAGATGCAGGCATCCTCCCTCAGCATATATGTGACACAGGCCACCCTGTCATGACCCTCTACCCTCATGAAATCCAGGATATATGTAATCATGCTCATCCACTATTCGGCCTTTAGCGGATCTAGTCCCCCCTCAAAAGTTGGAGGATGTTGTCTCCTAAACCGCTCATACAACAACTCCCACCTATTCCCAACTTCCGATGGCTGAACAACTGGTGCCACTGCAGGTGGCACAATAGATGCAACACTCCCTTACAAAGCCTGCTGTCTCAAAAGACGAATTTTCTCTTCCTGGTTCTGTAGCCGTGCTTGCATGTCTGCCATAATTTGTTGCCAGTTCTCAGGGACTGGCAGAGGGTTCTGGCTCTGGTCATCCTCTCCAGCCTCAGACTCAGTGCCGACTAGTCGTATAGATCACCTTGGACGAATAGCTATCCAAGTTAATCTGCAATCAATGACTCGATGGTCAGACTATCATGACAGGGTAACAATCTTTCCATAATCCACCATTGGAACACAAGCAATCAAGATATAATAATTTATCCAAATATTCATCCACAAACAATAGTAGTGCTAATAAGCATGCCTTACTATCATCACACAACAGTCAAAGACCAGGCCCTATCAGTATCTCATGCTCCCTATTAATAAAACAGGTAACAACATTCATATTTCTTTCAAACACTCAAACATATAAATACAAATATAAAATTACCAAACCCTAAGTCGAGATTGTCTTTAGCGGCGAATGTACATGTCCAACCAGTCTTCCGGAACCCTTAAACGTAGGACGCTTTGATACCAAGTTGTAACACCCTGGATAACCAAGACCATTACACTGTGTGTTTATAAAGGTGCAAGACTTGCTAATCAAGTCATTTAGTTAAAAATGTGACACTAAAACCATAATCGAACTAGGGTTAAAAAGATTTTGTTTATAAAAGACAAATTTCTTTTAAATAAACATTTGATACATGGAATCCCAAAAACAGGGTTTAGAGGACAATTTACAAAATTTCAAAGTTCATGTACAACCACAACCCACTCTAATGGCAAAATAGGCACTTTAGGTTCTCTTGTCCCTGTACCATCCCTCGGCCGTGGCGGCCGAGCAGCTGACTATGTACATTCTGCCCCAGAGCTCTCCAACTCAGGAATAGTCCACCTTGCCCTTGCTTTACCTGCACCATGTAGCCCCCGTGAGCCAAGGCCCAGCAAGAAAACCATAATGCAGAGCATAAACAGTACAGACAATCAAATAATCCATGAAGCTGTTAACCAGGTGTTTAGCATGCCATAACAGTCTTCTACTCAGAGAGGTCAACTAATTATTCATAATCCATTCATCTCAGTATTAAACAAGTTATAATCAACAGACAACAATGATAACATATCAATATTCATCATACAATACTCAGGGTCGACGCCCTTAGGCCGCACCCTCTATTTAATCCATTGTATCCGACTCACTTAGGCCGAGCCCAGTGCTTAACCCATTGACTCCGGTCCGCTTAAGCTGAGCTCAGTGATTATTTAGCTGTCCTCAGCTACCAATGGCTGAGCCGCGTCCTGTGCGCAAATATCAGTTCTGGCACTCTTAGGCCATTTATTTCATGCTCACATGGCATATTATGATCACACAACATATGCATTCAATTACAGGGAATCTCAGTCCCACACAATCACATAAGGGTGCAGTTTTCTTACCTTTGATTCTGAGTACTTTGGTTAATAAAGACGACCTTCGAGCACGATCCTATTCCGAGCCCTAGCATACACTGTTAGGAGTATGTCCTAAAAGCATGTAAAAGACATTTATTATTTCAATGAATAAATAAATACAATGGTCTATTATTGTTATATTTAGATTATTAAATTATTGTTTGAATAATTTTTTTGTAAATATCAGAAAAATTCCATATTCATTATTGAGAATGTGATCTTGTATTAGTAGGAGAGAATTAAGATCACATGAATGAATAAAAATAGTCAACAACAAATTGAAGTTATGGAATTCTTTAATTAGGGTTGTAAGTATAGTTTACTGAGTATCATGTTGATACAAATAATCTAGATTCAGATTATTGATGTGGTAAGACATCTCGGTAAAGGTGCTTTATATAATATGATTATATATGACAATGACCGATATGAATAAAAGTCTTTATCCAAAAACCATTTAATAATAAATATTTGTAATTCATATCATAACTGATGATCATTTATAGATCAACCTAAATCCTGAGTATTCATGAGCTCTTATTTATGTTTATTAAATATTTTGATTCATTCGTTAAGGTCTCTTCATAGATTAAGGCTAATGACTTTTGTTTTGGAGATTTAATATCATGGATGGATGGGAACATGTATCAACAATACATAATCTAATCTTTCCTAATGGATCGTATATTGGTTCCTTTAAGGGTTAATTCTGGAACTGAATGATTTTGAGCTCAAATCTATAATTAGATTATAGATTAATTATTCACTAGTGAATTAATGGTACTTAAGGAATAAGAAGTAAATTAGAAATGTAAAATGGTAATTCTTCCATTCTAATTTATGAACTAATTAATTAGAGAGTTGAACTATTGAAAGATGGTTATATCAATGGACAACTTAAAATAAGATTTCTGTAAAAGTATATCTATAACATAAAGAGTTCAATTATGAATTTATAGTGGAGAAATATCAGAATTAATAAATTAACTATTATGATTAAAGAGTTTAACTATTTAGTTTTAATTTATTGGAGCTTAATGTTATAGGTCCATGGTCCCCGAAATGGCTCAAACAAACGCTGACAAAGATAAATACAAAAATGGGCAAAACGACTTATTTGATAAGTAAAATATTTTTCTATGCACTAAACATAATTATTGTATAATTATGTGTAATTAATTAATTATTTGATTTAAAAAATATATAATTAATTTTGAATTAATTTATTTTTAGGATTTTTGGTATTTAAATAATGATGAAAATTGGGAAAATCACATGCCCTCCCTGGCATGGGTTGGGCGTGTAGCACAGTGCACAGACACTGTGCTACACGCACAAGAAGATTCTAGGAGAATCTTGGTTCAACAATTTTAGTTATTTAAATATTAAATAAATAATGAGATATTTTAATATGATTAAAATATTATTATTTAAACAAAAGTCTGATAACTGGTTAGTTATTTTTAAATTCTTTAAAATAACTAATATTATTTATTTTAATATATATTGGATATATTAAATAAAGGAGATCAGTTTTTTTCAGAGCGATACTTTTTCAAAAATAGAAAATATATCGTGAAATTTTCCTGAGAGAAATAGAACAATGCTACAAGCATAGGTCACTGTTCTTCACAAATTTAGGTCCAAACTTTATTAGATCTCATGTGTTGAGAACATCTGATAAATAGATATTGCCTATTGTTTTGTATAACGAGCCCACACTCGTTCTTTGTGTGTTGAGAACATTTTGGAAGATCTTGGTGTGAGATCTCAAAGATTTTGACATACAAAAATATAACGGCAAGGAAGGACTTGAGGTAAATTTTCTATTCATCTCTTTGATTCAATATATATATATGTGAAGAAGTAGATCTAGAAATCTTGTGGGGTTAAATTAACAATTTTTATTGTTGTTCCGCTGCGTATAATCTCTAATTTGATCTATAAATACCAACATACACCTAGTCACAATCCATAAAATGGTACTTCGATGAGCTTGAATTCTAAAGGACAATCCCAGGGCCAAACTCGTGCTCTCGGGACCTCTAATCCCACCAAACGAAGTGGTGAAACTGTCCCCCGAGCCCCCAAGCAAAAACCCTAAAAGAATTCCCAAAAACCAAGTTCAGAAGGCTGAGTAGCGCTACAACGCTACTAGGTGGGCGCTATAGCGCTAGAGTCAGAGACTCAAGCCCCCCAGAAAACATAGCCTAGCACTGTAGCGCTCCCAACCTAGCGCTACAACGCTACAACCAGAACATGCAAAGTTCTGGGTTTTTCCCATCGAACTTTCCCAAGCCAAAACTCCAAAAACCCATTCCAATCATCAACCAAACTCAAAGTGGAGTCCACAACTCACTATATCTCATCCAAAACAACCTAATAACATCCAAAACCTAGCTAAGAACCCCATCAACCACAGGAATCAAAGTTGAGCTTGAAGCTCAAGAACACCATCTGAAAACTAGAAAACCCAGATAGTTAAGGCCAGAAATTGTTACCTCAAATGGATGAATCCGACCCTAGGTTGTCCTCAGTGCCCTTCCAAGCTTTAACTCCTCCAATTCCCAAGCTTAAGTCCTTAAAATTCATCCAAAATCCAAACTCAGGGCTTAAGTCCTTAAAATTCATCCAAAATCCAAACTCAGAAATCATCCTTAACAAAACTCAGTAAAACTCAGAAAAACCTTAAACCTTACCTCAACTTGGAAGCTAATTCCAGCTGAACTCCTTAGTTACTCCAAGGATCAAAGCCCCAAAGCCTAGCCTAGACTTCCTTTTGAGTTCCCAGCTTCAAAATCCCCAAGGGAGAGTGAGAGAGAGAACAAATCGTGAGGGAGATAGAGAGGTGAGTTAAGTGCTTCTGTTTTCTTCTTTTTTTTCCTCCTCTACTTCTACTACTTTCTACTAAAGTCTAAAGAAAAACAGAGTATAGTAGTTATCTTTCCTAATAACCAAAAGACTCTTTTACCCTCCCAATTAAAACTATGCCTTTTAATCAACCTAAGGGTATTTTGATCATTTGCTCCCAATTCTCGCTAATTCCGCGAGTATCCCTAATATTTACCACTTAAATCCTCTCAATTAATTAATCACCCAATATTTTTTCCCAATGTCTAATAGTCTCCAATATATTTCCTAAATTCCCAAAAATACCTCCAAGCTCCCCCAAGCCGGGTATAAATCCCCACCGTGACTAATTCGCCAAACCGCTCACTAGGATTGTCTCGAGCCATAAGCTGCAAATACATCCACATAATAATGTGGTCTCAACAATTTACCACAAATAATCACATTTATGCCCTCAACAGGCCAAAATTACAAATATGCCCTTATAAGCTAAACAGGACGCACATGCATATCTAATACTCATAAACATGCATTCCACATATCCATATAATCATATAATCATGTTATCACATAATCATGCATTTAATCATTTAAATCACACATAAACCAATTATGCCCTCCTGGCATGCTAATCAAGGCCCTTAAGCCTTATTAGCGATTTTAAGTCGTTACATTAATAAATTGATGTCGGTCCACCGCGTCTCCGACGACTCTAAATGCCACGTCATCAAATTGAACTTGACGAGATCATCAGATGAATGGTTCAAGAAGAATAAGCCTGGATCCATTCACTCATGGCACCAACTCTACTCCTTCTTTCGAAGAAAATCCATAGCTTTGTGAAAGGTGAACTTTGAGGTCAATGCTTTGGCCAACATAAAGCATGGACCACTTGAGACCCTTAAAGCTTACATCAAATGCTTTAAGGAAGAAGCAACAAGGACCAAGAGGGTCGATGATGGCTAACAGCTGATGGTCTTACAAGCTGGCACCCGAGCAGGTTCCCCACTATGGGATGACCTCCAGCGAAGAGGATGACATAAGCTCGATGGCTTCATACATCGAGCCCAAGAGTACATCAACTGGGAGAAGGCCATATTGGAGCGTTCGGAGTGCCAGTCCCTTTCCCCACTCCATTGTTTCCAAACGTGGTGGCCCTGGGAACCTAGTACTCACCATACACTCCAGCCCAAATGAGTGTATTAAGCGCTCCACTATTCATCCCTACATACAACCAGCTGGTTTCAACACCTTGCCGAGTGTTGGCTCCATAGTTTAGCTGCTGTTCAACTAGAGGTGGTGGTGCTCCATGACCAGGTTGCCTCCCAGCAGCAAAAACTTGATGCTAGAAGGGGAATATCGCCGCCTTGCATGAGATAGTTAACGCCATGAGGGCTACTCTGGTGGCCCAAGGGCTTCAAGTGGACCCTCATAGCGAAGTACCACCAAGGCAGCCAGCTGGCGTACCACCTGCAAATGCAGCGAGCATGCCTCAAGAGCACCCTGCTGGCATGGCGCAAGATCCGCCAGCTAGCGTGCCACCTACGCACCCAGATGAAGCTGAAACCTCACCTGTGACACAAGACCGCGACAAAGGCAAGATAGATGACGACCCTGTACAGGGCAGAAGAGAACTCATCGGGCTTCTAAACCTGCTTAAGCCCCTAGGCCGAGGGCCAATAGGGGCCAGGGCCATGGTGCCCAAAGACAACGCAAGGCCGTCAGCGTCCGCGGAGCCTAGTGCGCCCAACCTAAGTGCGCCGCTTTGGATCACGTTAGGCCTGGAGGTGGTGTCCCCTCAGCACCTCGCCACCATCATAGAAAACCCAACCAAGGGGCTAAATGGAGAAACGTCTCCGCCCACTGAGGACAGGGAATCAGTATCTCTGTCAATAACGAATACGTCAAATCTGACGGGGAAACAGAGGTAGAATACCCTGAGGACGATGGTCGGCATCAAGATTAGCCTGACCTACGATATATCTTGAATGCTCGTAGGGTAGGGCACCTCCCGAGGACAATCCTAGGAGACAACAACAACCGAGCCTTTGAGACGACCTTAATACTCGGAGGAGAGAATACCCAGCACAGAGTGCCAATCTAAATTGTGACCCTCTCCGAGGATGCCAAATACCATGTATTCACGTTCACCTTGATGGGATCAATAGATGACTGGTTCAAGAAGCATAAGTCTGGATCCATTGACTCCTGGCACCAACTCTCCTCCTCCTTCCGAAGAAAATTCATAGCTTTGTGGAAGCTGAACTTCAAGGTCAGTGCTTTGGCCAACATAAAGCAGGGACCACTCGAGACCCTTAAAGCTTACATCACACAATTTAAAGAAGAAGCAGCGAGGACCAAGAGGGTCGATGATGGCCAAGAACTGATGGTCCTACAAGCTGGCATCCGAGCAGGTTCCCCACTATGGGATGACCTCCAGCGAAGAGGATGCCACATGCTCGATGACTTCATACATCGAGCCCAAGAGTGCATCAACTGGGAGGAGTCCCATATTGGAGCGTTCAAAGTACCAATCCCTTTCCCTGCTCCATTGTTTGCAAATGACATGGCCCTGGGAACCTAGTACTCTCCAGCCCAAACGAGGGTATCAAGCGCTCCACAGTTTAGCCCTGCTGTTTAACCAGATAGTTTTAACACCTTGCCGAGTGTTGACTTCGGTGCCGCTTCGACAGGTTATAGAGCAGCTCCTACCAGATATAATGCTTTTCAGCCTGCATTCATTGTTGGAACTGCGACTCCGGCCCAGTCTGCGGCACCCAGCGAGACCCCAAGCGGGAGCAAACATGGGGGAAAAGGCAAGGGAAAGAAACCCAAGAGAACTGGAGCATTTCCCGACAAGAAAAATGCCCTATAGTACTCCGAGTACACGGACTTGGTGGATACTCAGGAGAATAGAGATTCCACTAAGTTCTACCAGTTTCACAATGATGTGGGGCACCACACCAATGAGTGCAGGTGTTGACGGTGAGAACTCGTCAACTAAGTTAAGTTAGAAAAATTTGCAGCGTAGAGATCATCAAAAGAAAAGCTTTAGAAATCTAAGTAGAAACTCCAAAAATAATTGCAGAAGAAAAATGGTGAAATCAGTTTGTATTCATTATGGTGCATTGCTACAGTAATTTTTCCAACCCCTTTCCATGTGGAATTAGGGTTCATTTTATAGTAGGCTCTAATGGCCCTTGATACATGGTGGTCCAGGGGACCAAGCGGTACACAGGTACACTGTCAAGAGAGTGGTTTCAGAGGTAGTGGTGTTGACACTAGTACATGGCCAGGTACCATGAGGATGTCTCCACTACTCGACCGTACGAATGTCAGAGGAGTGGTGGAGGTGGTAGTGGTGTTGACTCTGACATCTGGTTGGGAGCATGCAGGCCATGCCCTCTCTCCTAGTGCTCAAACTACTTTACTAGCATGAGTGCTATGGTCAGGCGTACGGGGTCTTAAAAGCCGTACCCCGTACAAGATTGTACTAGCATGACCTTTCTGAATCATACTTGGGCTTTCACTTCTAGACGGTGGGGTTTCCATAGTTCTCCATAGGAGATGCCATCTCGAGGTGAAGGGTGCGAGATGCTCCCCCACGAGGCCCTCGTGGCGCAGCCGTGGCGAGGCTAGGCGAGACCGTCTCTTGCGAGGCCCTCGAGGTGCAGTCATGGCGAGGCTAGGCGAGGCCGTCTCTTGTGAGGCCCTCGTGGCGCAACCATGGCGAGGCTAGGCGAGGCCCTTGTGGCGTAGCCATGGCGAGGCTAGGCGAGGCCTTCGTGGCGCAGCTGTGGCAAGGCAAGACATTTCCATGTCTCGCGAGGCCCTTGGAGGCATAGCTCTGGTGTTGTGCGGCTTCCCTCGCGAGGCCCATAGTGGCGTGAGGCCATGCCTCGCGAGGTGCTTAGGTGTGTGAGACACAAGGCGAGTGCTGGACACCGTGTGTGGCACGAGGCGCTTAGGTGCGCTGGACATCGCGTGTGAAGCCTCCATTCGCGAGGCTGTCAGGTGCACGCAAGGCGTGGCCTCACTAGGTGTGCGGCAGGTGCGAGACAATGGTGGTCCGAGGGTGTCGCGGCTCAATCACGTAATTAGGCGCTTATGGGACCTTGGCACTTGTTTTGGGTCTTCTCCAAGCATGAAATTTTGAGCATCCACACTTGCCCCCTAGTCTAGGAGAGAGCCTTTAGGTGCTTTGGTAGACTCTTCTCTTTAGTCCTTATAAATAGGCTTTCAGGCAAGGCTTATTATTTACACCTTACTTCCTTAGCTTAGTGGTATCTAGACCCTTACTCCTTTCAAGAGGTAAGGGGTTCAACCCCCACAACCTCACCGCTTGAGGTATATTTTCTTTTTCCCTCATGTTTATTGAGTCTAAATTAGCATTACTCGGGATGGGGTACTTTGGCCTAAGCTTGCTGTGAGTTAGCCCAGTTGCATGCCCCCTTGTTTATACCCTGTAGTGGATCATTTAGGGCGTTTGCATCTAGAGGTTTTAAGCCCATTCCTTTGTGTTTTGTAGCAATCCTCTCATTTATACGTGAACCCCTTTTTGCTTTCGGGACGAGGTCTCATGGCCAGTGACGGTACATTCGGCATACCTCCGGGGGTTGAGTTTGTTGACTTATCTTCAGACTCAGAGTCCCTTGAGGAAAACCCTTACCCAGACTATGACTCCTTAAGGCAGGCCCGTATCCGTCATCTTGAGCACATGGCCGAACTTAGGCATAAAATTTGGGTAGTGGAGAGTGAGATTGACTCGGCATTGAGAGGAGACGGAGCACCTTTCCCCCCTGACCTTAGTGACCATGTAGCGAGCCTTAGCGGTGACCCTTTAGATTTGCAGGGGGAGTTGGAGTTTATGGAGGGACATCTTCCGCCCGAGCCCTCCAGTCCATCCGTGCTTGATGACTGTCATGGGGCCGCTTCTGCTTCTCTTCAGCCCTTACTTTCGATCTTCCCTAGCTTAGCGCTTCCGCAGCCGGGGTCCCGGTGGAAGACTCTTGCTAGGAGGAGAAAATGGAGGGTCAAGTGTTCTGTCTCTTCCTCACATTTTTCTTTTGATTTTGCAGATATGCCGAGGGCACGACGACAGGTATCCACCAATGAATCGGACGATGTCCCTTTATTGGCATCCTCCCTGGTGTCCCATGTGTTAGAGAACAAACTAAGGGAATTTGTAAAGCACTACCGCGTCCCTCCGGAGTATGCCCTATATACTCCTTCGGACAACTGCCGGGCTAACTGTCCTAGTCCCGGCTTTGTGGCCCTTAGTGAGCACATCCTGAAGGTGGGTGGTACCATCCCCTTGCACCCGTTCTTCGTAGTGGTCCTTAACTACTTTGACCTGGCCCCACTTCAACTGGCACCCAACAGTTGGCTGACCTTGAGCTGCCTTTTTATTGCGTTCGCAGTACTTGCCAAACGTGCCCCTACAGCGCTAGAGGTGCACTTCTTGTATAACCTCATGCCCTCTCCCAAGTCCAAGGGCTTCTATTATTTGCAAAAGGCCAACAACGAGGTCCCTTTGATAGAGGGCTCAGTGTCCAATCCGGGGTCCTGGAAGTGGGACTTTTTCTTCGTAAAGGGCCCTCTCTCTGTCCGTGAGCACTTCCGTGCCACCCCCAGTAAGTACCCTGAGCCTCCTTTTCTTTTTGTTGGAACTTACTGTTTTATACTTATGTTTGTGTTGATAATGGCGTGGATCATGCAGAGCAATTTTCTATTCCCGAGGTCGTTGGGTCGGAGGCGGACGCCGTGAGGGACCTCATCAATGCCGACCCCGCCCTGAAAAAGGTGACGTTCTTATTCACCATGGAAAATCTTAACCTCCACAAGCTATCCCCAGTTTCGGACCCCAAGTTGCTGTGGTCGATTCTTGGGTCAAAGAAGACAATGACTGCATCGGCTGTGCCTTACCTGGATGAAGATGAGGTTGAGGACGTGCTGGAGGAAGCCTCCCTTGGATGTGGGGGACCTCATCAGCTGCCCTCGCCTCCTGGGGGGTGTCCTACGTTCATCCCTTTCGACCCGAACATGGCTTCCCACTCCCGAGGCCAACATGCCGTACCGGAGCATTTTGTTTTCCCCGACCCCGCCGATTTCGACGTTCTTTCCCAGGCTCCTCTCGACCCGGGTTCATCGGGGGCTTACTTTCCCGATCTTCTTGTGCCCCCTTCCGATTTAATAAATATATTTTTTAGATAAAATAAAAAATAAATATAAGACAGGTATTATTACTTCTCATATCTGCATATACCATATTTAAAATAAATCAATTAAAAATTTTCATTGAAAGAATGAGTAATTATTAAAATTTCAATTTATTTATATTGATTTTTTATTAAGCTTGTTATTGTATTACTCTTTATTTATATTTATATATATGTTGACGCGGTTCTTCGGCAACAGATAATTAAGAAAAGAAGAGAAAGAGATTAGTACTAAAAGTAGAACCGTCACAGATATGAAATATTTGGGGGAAGAACTAGGTGACTTGAGACACGTTTTTAAGTGGTTCGAAGGTTAAAATCCTTCTACTCCACTAGTCAATATTATTGATATTCTCTGGGTAATTGGTTTACAAATTATATAGTTCTTAAAAGACTATTTTTCCCACCCCTATCAACTCCCAGGGTCTCCATATTTATAGGAGAAGGCACCTGGAAGTTGGTAGGGAGGTCATCCCGTGACCTTACCATTTGTCATATCAAGTCTGTGATATTCATGATTAATTCCTAAACCTGACACACAAGAGTGGTCTAATCAGTATGGAAGGAGATAATGGGCCGCACGGCCCAACTCGTCCGTGGGTGTCTGAATACGCACGTTCCTGCTGCGTGTCCGAGAAGTCAGGGGGATATCGGACACGTGATGGCAGGAATATGCACGTTTATCTTGCGTGTTGACTTCCCATAAGGTCAGAGCTTCCTGAGAAGCTCACCACCGGAGCAATCCATAACCCGAGCTTATCCGTCAGTGGTCGCCGGATATTATTCCCAGCTCCTGGTGCGACAAGAGCGAGCTGGAAACAGGACCCCCTCGAGCTAGAAAGGGCCCATCCTGGAAATAGAGCCTTTGGCCTGTGGGAGCCTCGGACTAAATCATGTTTAGTCCGAGGCTCGTCCTGCTAAACAGCCCGTGGGAAAACTAGGGCGTACATCTGCCCCCCAAGCTCCTGCTCGTGGTCCATGACGTCAGATATGGGAGACCACAGTAGGGGCTTTTAGACTTCTCCCACAACCCTTCGCACTCCATGCTTTTCGCAGGCGTCTGATACGTGGAACGCCGTGGGTGGCGACGGTACACTCTACGAGAACCGCATTAAATGGCCTAGCCTACTGTCCAGCTGTCGTTTCACATTTCGAGTGGAGGGTCTCCCAAGGGCCTTTTACACGCGATCCTTCCCGTGTATAAAAAGGGGTGGTCATCCCACGCACGGGCCACCTTACCATTCAAAACCTCTCAAATTTCCTTCTTTTCTCTGACCTTCCGAAGAACAAAACCCTCATTTCCATTGTTCTCATCTTCTTCGTTCACGAAGCTTAAGCGTACGAGTTCCTTCAAAACCTTGGAGACCACAGTGCCAACGAAGCTCCTACCAGCGCAGCAACCTCGCTCACCATCTAACCATATATTGTAAGTCTCCTGTCCCTGTTTATTTTTGAAAGCATGCCACTGTAGCTTAGGTAAAAAAATTTCTACTGTAGCCACATGCATAGGTTTTTTGGGTCGCGCGGATATGGAGGGTGACAGCCCTTCTTAGATTAGGGCACACTTGCCATGGGACATCGTCTTAGAATATGGGTTCCATGGTTCTTTCTTAGGAACAACTTCTGGGTAGGATCCTTTGGAATTTTGGGTGCAAAAACCGGGTAGCTTAGGGAATACGCCTTAAAAGCGGTTTTGCCACGCCTTGCCTGTTGAAACTTTCCCCCCAAGGCAATTTTTTACTCTGAGTCCTCTGACACACGAATTCCGAGTAATCTGGGATCTGTTGAGGGCATAGGCGCGTGTTCCTTGGAACGCGTGGCACCACTCTCCACGGGCTGGGCTTACCCCAGCTCGTGTACATAATACTTGCTTCACTCTCCTGCTTGGGTCGCCTTTTCTAAAGTGTTTTCTTTTGTTCGATAGGCGACCAGATGGCTCCAAAGAGAAATCTGCCATAGAAGAATGTGGGAAGTTCGTCCTCCCAGCAGGATAAAGGAAAGGCGGTGGTGACCAGCTCGCCAATTCCTCACTTTGGGCCGGCGGTGGAGAAGCAAGCCGAGGTGGCTCCTGACGCGTTTTTCGAGGCGGAGAGAATCGTCTCGAGGATAACCGACCAGGCAAAGATCACCAAAATCTTCCTCAACCACAACATTCCCCTGGGGGTGGCCTCCGTGATCGCCCGACCTGCTGCGGATGGGGAGCGGAGCTGCACGCCGCTCGACGAGTCGTTCGCGGCCTGGAGCGGAGAACACTTCAAGGCAGGGGCCTTCCTCCCCCTTGATCAGTATTTTGCTGATTTTCTGAACTATGTGGGGTTGGCCCCATTTTAGCTCCCCCCCAACTCATACCGTCTGCTGGCGGGATTGAGGTATTTGTTCCAAAAGCATGAGTGGGAGGTCCCCACTCCTGCTGATATTCTATATTTCTTTTGCCTCAAAGCCAGCCCGGACCAGCGGGGGCGAGGCGACGGGTTCTATTACTTAACCCGCTTCCCTAACACAGCAGCAGTGATCGAGCTGCCGAGCCATCCAAACGACTTCAAAGACCAGTTTTTTTATGTCAACTGGGTTCCGAAACTGCGATCATCACTATTTCAACCGTCCTCGTAAGTGATCCTTGATTTAGCTCGCCTTTTAAAGGTTATCTTATTTTAGCTCGTCCCTTATTCCACTTCTGATTTCAACCAACCTTGCAGCCATCTTGCCCCCCAATGAGAAAGACTACCGCGTGCTCGTGACGAACGAGACGATGGTATTCTGCAAGCTGATTTTCCCAAATCAGACTTTGAATTTGAAAAGGCCCCGGGGGCCTCCCCCAGCTCGGGTCAACAGACCGATCGTCACGGAGGAGGTCGCGGACGATGAAGGCGAGGAAGACGATGAGGAAGTTCCTCTGGTGATGAACAGGAAGAGGACCTTGGAGGTCGCCCAGGGGATGAGCGAGGAGAGGGCCCAATCCGGAGCAGCCGCGGGTCCTTCCGGTCAAGGTAACTCTTACTTATTTAAGAACGTAGATAGGGCCACTGCAGACCCCCGGCTGGTTAGGTTCAACCCTAGGCAGCTCGTCCATCGTCACTCAAGGAATCCGGACCTGGACACGCTCCTGCTCCACTGCGTTGACCAGCTCGTGCTGGACAACCAAGAGAGTCGGCCTAAGGGTACCGTAGTAGTAGATAATACCCTAGCCTTTAGGTCGGTCCTTTTTTAGGAGTACGGGACCAACTTACGCACGTGGCCTGCGCTCTAGAGGGGCATCTATGCTCCGGGGATTAGGCAGTACGTAGAAGAGTCCAGCCCCGATTCAGAACCGGACCTAGAACCTTCTCCAGTTCGCGAGATAATCGTCCTAGGCTCTTCCAGCTCGGGGGGTAGGGCTCCCTTAGTATTTGCTTTCTTATTGCCTTTGGACCTTTTGTCTTTATTTCTGCATGATTGCTACCTTGTAATAACCATGTTTTTTGTTCTTGGCAGAAGAGATGTCTCAGCCCGGGAATAGTCTGCGGGGCGTTGTGTTCGGTGGGAATCCCCCAGCAGGGCCGAGGTTAAAGAGGCTTCGCGAGTCCAAGAGCTCGGCTGGGGCCTCCACCAAATCCCCGGCTAAGGAGAAGGAGAAAGCCCCGCCATCCCAGGTCGCGGGGGCGAACCTCCCTGTCGCCAGGACAGGGCTCATGCACCCGCCACCCCAACCATCTCCACTGGCCGCCCAGGACGGGGTAATAGAGGTCGGGAACCTGGCCGCGGCAGCCCCGGACGTACGTATCCCGGTCGACCCCCGGGCTCTGGAGAAGATGCCCGAAGCATTCCGGGGTACGGTGTATGAGTCGGCTAGCTACGCCGTCAGCCATTTCTACAATATCCGGGAGAAGGAGCTCCGGGCCATCGAAACAACGAGCCCGGTCCGAGTTGTAGAGTCTGCGATGGACATGACCTTAACGGTAAAGTGCCCCCTTCTTTTAAGGCTTTAACACTCACACGCCGCCTTTTTCCTTCCAGTTTGCTAATTTATCATTCTTTTCTTGCAGGGCATGGCTGCCGCCTACAGAGGCATTGTTAGGACCAAGGCCCAGCTTGAGGGTTTGGAAGCTGATCGCCAGACCGCCCTTCAGGAGTCTCAGGAGGCGAGAGAGGCTCTGGCGGCCTCTAAAGCCGAGCTAGAGAAGATCCGCTCCGAGAACCTAGAGCTTAAAAACTCCCTGGCCGCGTCCGAGCTAGAGAAGATCCGCTCCGAGAACCAAGAGCTTAAAAACGCCCTGGCCGCATCGCAGACAGATCTTGAGGCGGCGAAGGCCGAAGCCCAGGCCGCCCTGAAAGACGAGCGGGTCGTATCGGAGCAGTCCTTACAAGACCTGTTCTATCACTGCTGGTCCCACAATCTGGACGCGGACTTTTCTTTCATGCCGCTGGACCTCTGGGAATTCTTGTTGCCGCAGCTTCAAGCTCGCCTGAATAAGGAGGTTCCTCCATCGGAGACTGGAGAGGCTTCTGCCGCGGCGGAGCAGGATGAGACCGCGACCTCCAAAGGGCCAGCTGATGGGGCTTAGGACACTTTTTGTTTAAGTATTTTGAACTCTTTCTATTGTAATTCTCTTTTTTATGTGAGGCGTTTCCGCCTTGAGACAATTTGCTCAGCCAGTTTTACATATATTTTTATGCATTTGGTCACAATTCATCTCTTTATTTTTATGAACTTAGTTCGAGTTAACTTTATCCGTATCCCGGGCTCTTTAAAGAAGATCCGCGTTCAACAAATTTTAGTTCACTTCTAAGTTTTGCGACCTGGTTAAGACCAGGAACTTATTTTGAAAAAACTTAGTTCGCATCAACTTTTATCCGTATCCCGGGCTCTTTAAAGAAGGACCACGGTCAACAAATTTTAGTTAACTTCTAAGTTTTATGACCTGGTTAAGACCAGGAACTTATTTTGAAAAAACTTAGTTCGCGTCAACTTTTATCCGTATCCCGGGCTCTTTAAAGAAGAACCACGGTCAACAAATTTTAGTTAACTTCTAAGTTTTATGACCTGGTTAAGACCAGGAACTTATTTTGAAAAAACTTAGTTCGCGTCAACTTTTATCCGTATCCCGGGCTCTTTAAAGAAGAACCACGGTCAACAAATTTTAGTTAACTTCTAAGTTTTATGACCTGGTTAAGACCAGGAACTTATTTTGAAAAAACTTAGTTCGCGTCAACTTTTATCCGTATCCCGGGCTCTTTAAAGAAGAATCACGGTCAACAAATTTTAGTTAACTTCTAAGTTTTATGACCTGGTTAAGACCAGGAACTTATTTTGAAAAAACTTAGTTCGCGTCAACTTTTATCCGTATCCCGGGCTCTTTAAAGAAGAATCACGGTCAACAAATTTTAGTTAACTTCTAAGTTTTGCGACCTGGTTAAGACCAGGAACTTATTTTGAAAAAACTTAGTTCGCGTCAACTTTTATCCGTATCCCGGGCTCTTTAAAGAAGGACCACGGTCAACAAATTTTAGTTAACTTCTAAGTTTTATGACCTGGTTAAGACCAGGAACTTATTTTGAAAAAACTTAGTTCGCGTCAACTTTTATCCGTATCCCGGGCTCTTTAAAGAAGAACCACGGTCAACAAATTTTAGTTAACTTCAAAGTTTTATGACTTGGTTAAGACCAGGAACTTATTTTGAAAAAACTTAGTTCGCGTCAACTTTTATCCGTATCCCGGGCTCTTTAAAGAAGAACCACGGTCAACAAATTTTAGTTAACTTCTAAGTTTTATGACCTGGTTAAGACCAGGAACTTATTTTGAAAAAACTTAGTTCGCGTCAACTTTTATCCGTATCCCGGGCTCTTTAAAGAAGAATCACGGTCAACAAATTTTAGTTAACTTCTAAGTTTTATGACCTGGTTAAGACCAGGAACTTATTTTGAAAAAACTTAGTTCGCGTCAACTTTTATCCGTATCCCGGGCTCTTTAAAGAAGAACCACGGTCAACAAATTTTAGTTAACTTCTAAGTTTTATGACCTGGTTAAGACCAGGAACTTATTTTGAAAAAACTTAGTTCGCGTCAACTTTTATCCGTATCCCGGGCTCTTTAAAGAAGAATCACGGTCAACAAATTTTAGTTAACTTCTAAGTTTTATGACCTGGTTAAGACCAGGAACTTATTTTGAAAAAAAAAACTTAGTTCGCGTCAACTTTTATCCGTATCCCGGGCTCTTTAAAGAAGAACCACGGTCAAGAAATTTTAGTTAACTTCTAAGTTTTCTGACCTGGTTAAGACCAGGATAGGACTTAGTTTGTGATAACTCTTATCCGTAGATAAAAATTAACACCTAAGTCGTTAAGGAGACCTGGATATATCCAGGTACCATATGCCCCCCAAGTAACTGGAAAGGGTCTTTCGTTGTTACTTTAAAAATACACTTGCAAATAACGAGAAACATTTGATTTTTATTTATACATGGGAGGTGACCCTCTAGGCCTTACAAATGGCTCATTGATAATATTTCTTTAGGTGGATAGCATTCCAAGTCCGCGGGACCGCCCCTCCACCAAGTCGAGCTAACTTATAAGTTCCCTCTTTGATGACTTCGATGACCTGGTATGGTCCTTCCCAACTTGGTCCCAAAACCCCATCTTTGGGATCTTTCCCGGCCAGGAAAACTCTCCTCAAGACCAAATCACCGACGCTAAAGGCACATCTTTTGACCTTAGCGTTGAAGTAGAGAGTGATTTTCTGTTGATAATGGGCGAGCTGGAGTTGTGAATCCTCTCGCCTTTCATCCATTAAGTCTAATGAGTGGCATAGGAGCTCGTGGTTCCCGTCTTGGTCGTAGGATCGGACCCTGTGCGACAGGACCTTCACCTCCACGGGGAGGACTGCTTCACTTCCAAAGGTTAGGGAGAAAGGAGTGTGACCCGTGGGAGTCCGATGTGAGGTCCTATAGGCCCACAGAACTTGGGGGAGCTGTTCTGGCCAGATCCCCTTTGCCTCATCTAGCCTCTTCTTGAGGCTTGCCTTCAGAGTTTTATTGACAGCCTCGACCTGGCCGTTCGCCTGGGGATAGGCCACGGATGAGAAGCTTTTCACAATTCCGTGCCTTTCGCAAAATTCGGTGAACAGGTCGCTGTCAAATTGAGTGCCATTGTCGGAGAGGATCTTTTTGGGTAGGCCAAATCGACATATGATGCTTTTGACCACGAAGTCTAGCACTTTTTTCGATGTTATTGTCGCCAACGGCTCTGCTTCGGCCCACTTGGTGAAGTAATCAATGGCTACCACGGCGTAACGGACCCTGCCTTTTCCGGTGGGCAGGGCGCCTATTAGATCTATCCCCCAAATGGCGAAGGGCCAGGGAGACGAAATCATTTTTAGCTCGGTCGGAGGAGCTCGTGCAACCGCGGCGAACCGCTGACACTTGTCGCACTTTTTTACATATGAGATCGAGTCTTTGGATAGAGTCGGCCAGTAATACCCCTGCCGAAGGATCTTCAGGGACAGGCTTTGTCCCCCAGTGTGATCTCTGCAGAACCCGTCATGAACTTCATGCAGGATGGCCTTCGCCTCATTTGGAAGAACGCACCGGAGGAGAGGTAAGGAATGCCCACGTCGGTACAACACCCCCTCGATTAGCGTATACCTCGGAGCTTGATAAAGGACTCGTCGTGCGTCGTTGCGCCCTTCGGGTAACTTGCCCTCGACGAGGTACTCAACAATGGGAGTCATCCAGGTCGGCCTGATGTCAATCATTTCAATATCTGCCCGATCTCCGTCTATGCTGGGTTTCTCCAAGAACTCAACTGGCACCAACCCCAGGGTTTCTGTCTCTCCCGAGGTGGCGAGCTTGGCGAGAGCATCCGCGTTGGCGTTCTGCTCCCGAGGTATCTGTTCGATCGACCCTTGCCCAAACGTAGACAGTTCGGATTTTACCTTAGCCAAATAGGAGGCCATCTTGGGACCCCGCGCCTGATACTCGCCTAGAACCTGATTAACCACGAGCTGGGAGTCGCTGAAGCATTGGACAGAGCTTGCCTTTAGCTCGCCAGCTATCCTAAGTCCAGCTAACAAGGCCTCGTACTCTGCCTCGTTGTTAGACGCCTTGAACCCGAACCTCAGCGCCGAGTGGAATCTATGCCCCTCTGGGGATATCAGAATGATTCCGGCCCCGGAGACGTTCTCGTTAGATGAGCCATCAACGAAGATCTTCCACGATGAACTTGAGGAGGCGACCTGAGGTGAGTCTTCTGATGGGATCTCATGGAATCCCGCGCATTCTGCCACGAAGTCGGCCAAGGCTTGACTTTTTACGGTAGTTCGGGGAGTATAGAAAATCTTGAACTGACTGAGTTCGACCGCCCACTTTAGCAAGCGTCCCGAGGCCTCAGGCTTTTGCAAAACCTGCCTTAGAGGCTGATCGGTCATGACGTGTACAGAGTGGGACTGTAAGTATGGCCTGAGTTTTCGCGAGGCCGTGATTAGGCAGAACGCCAGTTTTTCCATCAATGGGTATCTTGACTCAGCTCTGAGGAGTCTCTTGCTGATGTAATAAACCGGTTTTTGAGCCTGGTCCTCTTCTCGCACCAGAACAGCACTAGCTGCGTCCTCAGTGACGGCCATGTAGAGGAAAAGAGGTTCTCCTACCTTGGGATTTGACAGCACAGGCGGCTCAGCCAGGTGCGTTTTTAGGTCGAGGAATGCGCTTTCACACTCTACTGTCCATTCGAACTTCTTATTTCCACGGAGCAGGTTGTAGAAGGGTAAACACTTGTCGGTCGATTTGGAAATGAACCGGTTCAGTGCTGCCACCCTTCCTGTGAGGCCTTGGACATCTTTCCGCGACCTGGGGGAAGGAAGCTCGAGCAATGACCTGATCTTGTCGGGGTTTGCCTCGATTCCTCGGGTATTGACTATGAAACCCAAGAATTTCCCCGATGCGACACCGAAAGTGCACTTCTGAGGATTGAGCCTCATGCCATATTCTCGCAGTATGTTAAAGCATTCTTCCAGATCGGTGACGTGGTTGTTGGCAATTTTTGACTTGACAAGCATATCATCGACGTACACTTCCATGTTTTTCCCGATCTGATCCGCGAACATTCTATTTACCAGCCTTTGGTAGGTAGCCTCGGCATTCTTAAGACCGAACGGCATGACCTTATAGCAATAGACATTAGTTGGGGTCATGAAGCTGGTATGATCCTGGTCTGCTGGGTTCATCGCGATTTGATTGTAGCCCGAGTACGCGTCCATGAAGGACATGAGCTCGTGCCCCGCCGTGGCATCCACCAGTTGATCGATCCTCGGTAATGGAAAGCAATCCTTGGGGCAGGCTTTATTCAGGTCGGAAAAGTCGATACAGGTCCGCCACTTCCCATTGGGCTTTGGAACTAACACGGGATTGGCAACCCAAATGGGAAATCTGGCTTCGCGGATAAAGCCACATTTTTTGAGCCGGGCCACTTCTTCTTCAAGGGCTTCGGCTCAGGTTGTCCCTAAACGCCTCTGCTTTTGAGACTTGGCAGGGACACTTTTATCCAGGTGGAGCGTGTGCATGATGACGCTCGGACTGATCCCTATCATGTCCTCGTGCGACCATGCGAATACGTCCAGGTTCCTTTTCAGAAACGCAGTCAGTTCCGCCTTTCTTTTATCGCAGAGGTTCTTTCCGAGCTTAACCGTCCGTGACGGGTTTTGCTCATCGATGCCTACCTCCTCGAGATCTTCAATAGCTTGGAGCTCGGACCTATCCTCGCCTACTCGGGGGTCAATGTCCTCGCTTAGGGCGAGCTTTTCGTCTTCGGAAACCCGAGTTTTTTCAATCTCAGGAGCCGCCTTGGGTCCTTGTGATTCCTCTTCATCCTGAATGGCCATCGTCACCTGCCCGGGTTTAGATTTTCCCTTCATGGAAATGTTGTAGCATTCCCTGGCAGCGAGCTGATCGCCCTTGATAGTGCAGACCCCTGTTGAAGTAGGGAACTTCATGGCGAGGTGCCGGACGGACGTGATAGCTTCGAAAGCAAAGAGCGTAGGTCGGCCCAAAATTGCATTGTAGGCAGCGGAGCAGTCAATGACTACGAATTCGAGTAGTTTGGACACTGTTCGGGACTCGTCCCCTAGGGTGATCACCAGCTCAATCGTTCCTATCGCTGCTGACCCTTCTCCTGAAAAACCATATAGCATCATCGAGGTTGCCTTCAGCTCGGAGACGGTCAGACCCATTTTTTCTAAGGTGGAACGGAATAGGAGGTTCACCGAGCTCCCATTTTTCCACTAACACTCTCCTTACTCTCCGGTTGGCGAGCTGGACTGCTACGACCAAGGGATCGTTATGAGGGAATTGGACATGGCTCGCGTCTTCCTCCGTGAAAGTGATCGGTTGTTTCTCTAATCTTTGTTGTTTTGATTGACGCTGTTCCGGGACGAACTCCGCTCCATTGTGGGCCTTCAACTCATTCACATACCTCTTCTGGGCGCCTTTGCTCGTGCCAGCCATGTGTGGTCCTCCAGAGATGGTGGAAATCTCTCCCTCGACCACGGGGGGAAGGACGTCCTGATCTACCCGAGGCCCAGGTTGACTGGCTGGGATCTCCGGAGCGGGTCGACTTGCCGGGACCCTGTTCCGCGAGTATTGCGCCAACGGACCTGCTCGGATGAGGGTCTCGATTTCATCTTTGAGGTGCCTGCAGTCGTCGGTATTGTGCCCGACGTCGTTATGAAAACGGCAGAATTTGGAAGCGTCTCTCCTTCCCTTAGGGTGTTTTATTGGCTCCGGTCTTTTCCAGGGGACTCGCGTAGCGTTGGCCAGGAAAATATTCTCTCTGGTTTGGGTGAGCTCGGTATACGTTGTGAACACGGGCTTGAATTTATCCACGGACTTATTCTTCTTTTGACCGTGCTGGCTGTTTTCACCATTCCCTTTTCTTTTGCCGCCACCGGGCTGGTTACTCTGCGTGACGTTGGGAGTCGCTACTACGATCTCTGTTCCCGTCCCAGCGGGCTTCTCGAGGACCTGGCTGGTCCCCGCGGCTGAAGCTTCAGCTTCTTCCAAGTTTATCCACTCTTGGGCTCTGTTAAGGAATTCACTAACCGAGCTGACCCCCCTCCTTTGAATATCCTTCCACAGATCTCCGCCTACTAGGATCCCAGTCCTCATAGCCATGAGTTTGGAGCTGTCGTCGGCGTCTCTGGCTCGAGCAGCGACATTTGCAAATCTGCTCAAGTAGGCTTTTAGCGTCTCTCCAGGTTGCTATCTCACGTTAACTAGGGAGTTGGCCTGGACCCTGGCGGCCTTAGAGGCGCGGAATGCCCTCTTGAAGTCAGCCGAAAAGGTCTTCCAGGAGCTGATTGACTGCCTTTTACTTTGTTTGAACCACTGCCTGGTAGGTCCAGTTAGGGTGGAAGGAAAGATCAAGCAACGAAGCTCTGGCCCGATGTTATGAGCCATCATTAGGGTGTTGAACATCCCTAAGTGGTCAGATGGGTCTCCATCCCCGTTGAATTTTGACAAGTGAGGCATACGAAAACCAGAAGGGTATGCCGTTGCTGCTATGTTGGGGGCGAAGAGTTCCATCTCATCCCCTGAATCATATTCGTCTTTTTCTTTCTCCGATAGGAGCTTCTTCATCAGCTCCTCCATTTGAGTTAAGCGCTCTAGGGTTTTGTCCTGAGATCCTGGGTTATTCCGGGGTTGTTCAACAGCTCTGGACCCGTCGTACATATTAGGCGGGTTGTTGCCCCTCCTATCGTGAGATAGGTCATTTGGGGCATTCCCGCCATTACGTACTTCGGATCGGACCCCAACTGAGCGGGCCTGGCTACCATCCCTAACTCGATCCTCTCTGTGAGAGTTGAGGCGATCTCGAAGGTCGCCTCCCTGGGTAGTATGGTGACTTTGTGCTGAACTTAATCGCTGTTGCAGGTCTCCTCCTGAAAGATCACTCCGTGCACTTCCGGTCCAGTGACTCCTGCTGTACAGGCTCGAGGTGCGTCTTTGGCGGCCCCGACCTGATCCTTCCCCCGGCACCCTGCTGCGCCGGGAAGGACCGGCCGATGGCGGGTCTCTCCTACTATTTCCGTAGGTCGGGATGTCTCGGACGGGCTGAGGAGACGGATATCTGATGGGAGAAGGAGGATGCCTGACCGGAGAAGCGATCCTAGTGCCGTCCGGACGGACTAAATTTGGTGGGGGCCTCTCGGCCCTGCCAGCTTGCTGGTTTCGCGCTGGCCGAGCTGGACGAGGAACTGGGCGTTCTTCGGGGACGGGCTGGCGTCTCCGGATCTCCTCGGCCCTCCTTTGGGAACTTCCTCGATCTCTTCTGGGCGTCCTCGAGGAAGGCTGAGAGCTAGGGGTTGATGTCCTAACCGAACGGCTGTATTGCTGCTGTTCGGTCCGAGGCATTTCCCTGAAGTTCGCCTCTTGGTGGTGTGATGAAGGGGTGGAATTGGCTGTAGGGAGTCTACCCGAACGACTATGCCTGGATCGATTACTCCGGCGAGACTTAGGAGCCTTGCCTTGCCTCTCTCCAACGTTACCGTTGGTTGTGAGAGGGGGTAATCGACTCAGAATATCCTGGATTTGCTGACCAGCTGCTGCTAGCTGGCTCCTCAGCTGAGCATTCTCCATCTCCACCGCAGTGTAATAACATGAATTCGGATTAGGCGGTCGGGGCGCCGAACTACCAGTGTCGTCTTGGCCGGCCGGCTGCTTTCCTGGCCTCTGCTGGACTTCAGGAACTTGCTCCTCAGGGAGGGCAACATGGCGGGCCTCCTGCCCATCATGTTGTTCTATCTCGTTGCCATGTTTGGATCGAGTGGTCACCATAGTTGTATGTTTGTGGTTGTACTAATCGGACTTGCTCTCAATGAAAGCACCAAACTGTTGACGCGGTTCTTCGGCAACAGATAATTAAGAGAAGAAGAGAAAGAGATTAGTACTAAAAGTAGAACCGTCACAGATATGAAATCTTTGGGGGAAGAACTAGGTGACTTGAGACACGTTTTTAAGTGGTTCGAAGGTTAAAATCCTTCTACTCCACTAGTCAATATTATTGATATTCTCTGGGTAATTGGTTTACAAATTATATAGTTCTTAAAAGACTATTTTTCCCACCCCTATCAACTCCCAGGGTCTCCATATTTATAGGAGAAGGCACCTGGAAGTTGGTAGGGAGGTCATCCCGTGACCTTACCATTTGTCATATCAAGTCTGTGATATTCATGATTAATTCCTAAACCTGACACACAAGAGTGGTCTAATCAGTATGGAAGGAGATAATGGGCCGCACGGCCCAACTCGTCCGTGGGTGTCTGAATACGCACGTTCCTGCTGCTTGTCCGAGAAGTCAGGGGGATATCGGACACGTGATGGCAGGAATATGCACGTTTATCTTGCGTGTTGACTTCCCATAAGGTCAGAGCTTCCTGAGAAGCTCACCACCGGAGCAATCCATAACCCGAGCTTATCCGTCAGTGGTCGCCGGATATTATTCCCAGCTCCTGGTGCGACAAGAGCGAGCTGGAAACAGGACCCCCTCGAGCTAGAAAGGGCCCGTCCTGGAAATAGAGCCTCTGGCCTGTGGGAGCCTCGGACTAAATCATGTTTAGTCCGAGGCTCGTCCTGCTAAATAGCCCGTGGGAAAACCAGGGCGTACAATATATATATATATTATAGTAGGTGTCATGTTGCCCATCTAAAACTGAAGCAAATAATAATAATAATAATAAAAAAGACTTGGAAGGACGCCTGAAAGTGCATAAAAAATAAGAAAAAAAAAATGAGGACAAAAATGGAATTTTCCACCCAATATCAAAAATGAGGACAAAAATAAGAATGACTTTTCCACCCAATATCAAATGGAATTTTAACTACTTAGTTTTGTTGAAAAGTCATTCAAATGGAAAAGGAATTCCTAAGGAGCCCATGGACCTCCCCCGGTGAACGGTAGAGTAGGGACAATCTCCAGAGGACCCCACCTATGGGCACGTCAAGGGACTCGCAGAATCGGTATACCCGTTCCCTTATCCATGATGATGAAGTGCTGGCGTTATCCCAGTTACTAGCACAGAGGCCCTAAATGACTGACCAAGTCATCACTTTCTCCGAGGACGATGCTCGGAGGGTGCATTTTCCCCACCACGATCCTTTAGTAGTAGAGAGCCAGATTTCCAACAAGATTGTGGCACAGATCTTGGAAAACAATGCGAGTTCAGTGAACATCCTATCAAGTCAGCCTACGAGAAGATTGGGTTAACTATTGAAGACTTATCCCTATGAACCTCTACTCTTTACGGGTTCTCAGGGGAAGGTCTCATCCCAATGGGGAAAATTAAACTGCTAGTGACACTTGGAGAAGAGCCTCACCAGGCCTTCAAATATTGTACTTTTGTGGTCGTGGACTGCTTCTCCACATACAACGCCACCCTGGGGTGTTCGACCTTAGTGGATTTTGTAGTAGTTACCTCCATACACCACCCGTGCATGAAATTCCCTTCCCTACTGAGGTGGGAATATGCACAATCCGTTGAGACCAGAAGGAGGCTAGGCAGTGCTACAATGTGTCCCTCAAGCTTCCTATAATGGTAATTGAGGCAACCCTCGGACTACCCTTTCTCGAGGAGAAGGAGGTCCAGGTTGTTCAAGAGGAAAGGGAGTCTAATGAGTTGGACCCCAGAGTCTAAGATGAGAGAGCTATCGAGACCATGGAAGAGATAGAAGAGGTAATATTTGATGCCTCCGTCCTAGATAGAAAAATAAAAGGTCAGGAAAGATCTCAAGGCGGATGTCCGAGAAGCCTTAACAAGTTTTCTAAAGGACAATAAAGATGTGTTTGCCTGGTGTCACTCCCACATGACATGCATCGATTCAAACATCATATGGCATGCCTTGAACATCGATCCTAACGCTGCTCATGTACCACGAAAGCAGAGAACGATCGACCCAACTCGAGGTTTGGGTTTGAAGGCGGAGGTGGACAAGTTCCTCGCAAATGGGTTCATCCGAGAAGATCAGTACCCGAAGTAGGTGTCTAACCTGGTTCTGGTGCCCAAGCTAAATGGCACTTGAAGGACCTGTATAGATTTCTCTAACCTCAACAAAGCTTGCCCAAAGGACTGTTTTCCTTTGCCTAATAACACCATATAATTAACGATCCATCATTCAACCATACATTCAAAAAACATATTCATCCATTCAATATACATATCAACATACATATAATAAATGCAAGAAACCCACATAACATTTAATATATATATATATATAGACTGCTTTGGTACCAATTATTGGTATTAAAAGAGCAAATCAAAGATACGCAGCGGGGAATGGGCCCTTTCTAATAATTATTAATACCAACCAAGATCACACACACACACACACACACACACATATATTAAATCACATACAATCAGATTAGAGATTACCTCTAGCCTATCAAGTGTCCTCGAATCTTTTTGTATAAAATCAACGATCTTCCTATCCAAGTTCTGAAAGCTTAGACCTTGATCTTTCAAACCAATCATCAAACACACAAGGATGTGCGTGGGAACGTAGGATTCAAAAGGTTGATTTATGACTCTCTAGATGTACTCAACACATGAGATCTAGAGAGGTTTGATTGAGGGAAGAGGAATTGAACAGTTTTCAGGTTCAGAAAACTATCGCTCCTGTCTCAGAGAGAAAGTCTATTTTTAATCTCATAAAAAACATAATATTTAAAAAAAAAAATCTCTCTATAAGTTTTTATAAAGACAATTAATCTTTATTTTATTAAAATAGAATTCAAATTAAAACAGATATGATATTGCTATTGAATTATTTAATTTAAATCATATTTAAAAAGAATAATTAAATAACTGATTAAATAAATAATTTGAAATTCAAAATTCAAATCCCAAGGATTGAGGAATCCCTGTGTGTGGTGTCACACTCCATGCACAGTGAGTGTGTCGTCCCCACATATTAGGGTTTTCCCTAATTTTCTTATTTGTTTGTTTAATCAACTTTTAAGACAGTATATTTATCCCAACATAAATATCAGTTAATTCAAAATTAATTTTATCTTAATATATCAATTTTAAATAAATAAATAAATATCTTATTCTAAATAAGATAATTATTAATATCTCTTTATATATTAATCCAAACAAGATTAATATTTATTTTAACCTATAGTTTTTTAAAATAAAAACTTTATAGTTAAATAATTAATTAACTCATAATTAACCAATTGCCTGTAATTATAACATAATTATTTTCTTGCCCTGGAAAATTAATTCATTTACAATTAAGTCCTCTCTACAAATCTTTCTTTTTGACATCCTTACCCTTGACAACATAGGACAGAGGTGATCTAGGGACCATGGACCTATAATACAAAGCTCTAATAAACCAGATTATTAATTAAACTCTTTAATCCAATAATCTTATTTATTAATTCCATAATTACTCCACTATAAATATGGAATTGCACTATAAGTATTTATAGAATTATATTTACAGAGTTTTCTCTTGTAGTTCATTGATATAATCAATAAATGTAGTTATGTCCTCCTTTTATTAGTTCATTAATTAGAGCTAGTCAAGATTACCATTTTACCCTTCTAATTACTTTTTGATCCTTAAGTACCATTAATTCACTAGCGAATAATTAATCTATAATAACATTATAGATTTGAGCTCAATAACTATTCAGTTCCAGAATTAACCCTTAAGGGAACCAATATTCGATCTGTTAGGAAAGTATGGATTCCCTTATTGTAATTCATGTTCCCAGCCATTCATGATATTGAATCTCCAAAACAAAAGTCATTAGCCTCATTATACTAAGAAACATTAACGAGTGAATCAAAAGATCCAATAAACACAAACATGAGTTCATGAATACTCAGGATTTAGACTGATCTACAAATGATCTTCTATTATGATAAGAATCAAATCTTTATGTCAAACGACAAGTTTATAAAGACAATTAATTCTTATCGATCATGTCATATATAATCTCTATAACACCCCAAGTTGATAATAAGGTTTAAGACCTTGTTTAGCGTGCCTGGAGGGCAATAAATGAATTTACATTATAATATATGAATTTGAATGAATATGTGATTAGTAATGCATGTTTAGGTGGTATACAGATGTATGTGGGCCCCGTTTGTATGTTGGGGGTAAACTGGTAATTTTAGCCCGTTGAGGGCATAAATGTGATAATTGTATTATGTGATTTGTACCACGTGAGTGTGGAGTTTTTATTGTGATGCACGCGTCGAGACGGTCCTAGTGAGCTAGTTAGTCTAAAAGTCACAACGGGATTTTTGTACCCGGCGCGGAAGGAGCCTAGGGGTACTTTAGGAATTTCGTAAGTTGAATTGAGAACTAATGGTTATAGTTATTGGCGATTGAGTAACCTGTGTAACCATTTGTAACTGCTTTGAGTAACAAGTTTTAGATGGAAAATGGTAGAATTGAATAGAAGTGAAAGGACTTGAGTGCCCTTGAAGGTTTAGTTAGGAAGGATTATTAGGAAGGGGTAAAGTGGTCATTTGGCAAGGGATTTAGACAATTTTCAGCTGGGATATTGGGGTACATGGTTTGGGCATTGGGTCATTTGGTGGTTTTGATAAAAATTGAAGAGAAGAAAAACTAGAAGAAAGAAAAGCTAGGGCAAGAAGAAGAAAAAGAAGAAGAAGAGTAGAAGGGGCTGAAGTGGGAGTTTAGGAGGAGATCAAGGAAGCTTTTGGGTGAATTCTCCACTTAAGGTAAGGATTTTATGCACATTTAAGATTGGTTTCTGTTTTGATTTGAGAAATCTAAAGCATGAGTTAAGCTTTTTAAAGTTTTGGTTTAAGTTTGCTGAAATTAGAAATCAAAGGGTGGATTTTGGGTGTGATGGTGTTTTGATCTTGATACTAGTGTCTATGGGTTGTTAGTGTTGGGGTTTTATGCCCTAATTAAAACCCAAATTCTTTGTAATCTCATTTTATTATCAATAAAAGAATAGAAATCATTTTTTGATTTGGTCAATCACTTTGCTCACATGTTTTATTTTCATGATTATTTGTTTAATATAAACTTCTATTAAATCCCGAGCATATAGCTAATCTTATTTATAGTGACGTAATCACAGTGGAATATAAATATGATTATATGTTCAAAATAAGTTAGTCCTAAGATTAGTCAGTGCACCGGATTTACACTGACTTGCCAATCTACGATATGATCTACTTACACATTACAGTGTTATGTTCTTTCCAGAACATTAGCAAAGTAGATAAGATCGGATGTATTTGTTACATTGGACAGGACCGATATTGACAGTTGATAAGATAAGTAAACATACCGTTATTATCTATTCTAGTCATATCATATAGTTGACCATAGGTCAATTCAATCTCAATTATGAGTGGTTAGTATTCTAACTGATTGTATTATTTGAGTTCTTTGACTTGTTCGTTACCAGCTTACCCTACGGACTAGCCCATACTTACATCTTGGGAACTCGGTAGTATAATTGAGTGGGAGTGTTAATCATAGATATGAACATCTATAGTTTCTGATGAAGAAGTGAAACGATGGTTTCCTTTTAGTTTGGTTCAAGGTGTTAAATGATAGAGATCTCATTTCAGTAATTAAATTAGTTTACTGAAATATCATTTACAAGGAACTAAGTGTTTTAAGGATAAAATACAATGAGGGGTAAAACGGTATTTTAGTCCTATCTCATTGTAGACCGTCTATAGAGGATTGAGTGACAATTATGGTTGTAACAATGGATAATTAATAGCGTATCTATATTTTTTATAGAGCGTTCTATGAATTCAAGAGTGCAATTCCAAGTCTATAGTGGAGTCACGAGGAATTAATAAGTTAGTAAATTTATTTGTTAGATTTATGATAACTTATTGGAGCTTGATTTCATAGGCCCATGATCCCCATTGTACCTTGGATAAAATCATCTAGATAGTCTCAATTAATTGATTTAATCATCAATTAGAATTATCAAAGTTGACCAGGTCAATTTTGGATAGTTTCACAGAGTTGTGTAATTTTGAGAAGAAAAGAGAAATTATGGCAGATTTATTAATTAAGATAAATTGGTATCTAAATTAATAAATAAATTTAAATCAAGGTTCAAATTATAAATAATTAATTTGATAAAGGATTTAAATAATTATTTAATTAATTAAATCAATAGAAAATAATACAAGCCTTGATTTTAAGTCCAATGGGCTTATAATCAGATGGGAAATTTCACGGGCCTATAACCCATGATAATTTCGACCTAGGGCTTCAAAATGGCTGTTATTTTATTGATTTTTTAATTAAATTAAATGGCCTAATTGAGTCTATAAAAGGAGTGCTTAGAGAGAAGATTTTAGAGACGACAGATAAGTCACAAGTCAGATTTTCTGATAGTTTTATATTCTCTCTAAACACAAGTCCTTTTCTAAACCTCTTTGTTATTTTCTTTTCTTCTCTCTATATCTATCTCATGTGTTGAGAATTGCCCACACTAGTCTAGGTGGTTCTAAGGATACATTGGAAGATCGTGAAGAAAATAGAAGATCGGTTCAGTTTCTTGATAATACTCTGCGACAGAAAGGATACAAGAGTTAGAGAAACTGAAGGAATGACTCTTAATTCCGCTGCGTATACTGTAAGTATTATATTATTTGTTTCTCTTTGAATTCAATTTTAGAAACATGTTTTAGGCTATCTCGTATTAATTTGATTAATATTAGATATACATGAAAATAAATAAAGATCCTGTATAAGCTTTTCCAACAACTGGTATCAGAGCCTTTGGTAATCTTTATTTTCATGCATGAACATGTTTAAAATTGGATTATTTGATATGTTTGAATAATTGGATGGGTTTTCATGTTTTTATGAACATATTGATTTTATGTGAATTTTAGCAATTTTTAGGTTATTTTGTTGTGTTTTCTATGATATTAATTTTTATATATGCTTTATTTTGTGTAAAATATGTTAAAAATTAATTAGAAAATGGTTTTGGTTTGAAAAATTGCTCAAAAATGTTTTTTGGAAAAATTTGGCCTGGCTCCCATGCGCGCGCGCGCACATGCGTGCGAACACCGTGCGCACCAGCGCAAGTACGCGCGCGCACCAGCGCACGTACGCGCGCGCGCCCTGCACGCAGCTCCTGCGTGCGCGCGCACATGCTCAGACACCAGTAGCCAGTGAACAGTACCCGTATCGGATACTGTTCATCATATATATTTAAAAAAAAAAAATTTTTGAAAAATAAAGAAAATAAAAATTGTGAAAATTTATTATTTATTATCAAAACCAAAAATATCTTCTTTGTTTCAGCATTTAATTTTTTTTTTAAATAAAGATATTTTTGTTAGTTGGGATTTAAATAATTAGATATTTTCTACAAACATTCAAATTCAAATATAAAAATAGACTAACAACTTAATTTTAAATCTTTTAAAATATTAAATATTAGAATTATGATATCAGATATTTAAGATAGTTTCATTTAAATTCTTGATTTTGTTTTATTAAATCTTTATTTGAAAATATAAATATCTTTTTATTCTATAGTTTTTTAATATTTAAATTACTTGAAATTTGAACATTGTTAGTTAGATATTTTTATGGATATTTGAATTTGTTTAACTATTTGAGATATTTTAGGCTTGTTATAACTATTTGTATTTTATTATTTTTAAATGGTTAAAATATTAGATAATAGTTGTAACAACATAAGATATTTTTTGAAATTTTTTTGAAAATAGTTTAGATATTGTTTTTAAAATTTAAAATTGGTTAAATTTTGAAAAATATCATTTTTTTTCAGCCAATTAATAAAATATTTTTTTAATAAATGGGATTTAAATTAAATTTGGTTAATTGTTGATAAATCCTATTTAAATTAAATTAATATATTTTTTTTCAAATTAACCTGAAACCAAGTTGATTGTTGATAAATGAAATTTAAATTAATTATTGTTAATTGTTGATAAATTTCATTTAAATTGACTTATTTTTTGTAAAAATTTAATTAATTTGAATTTTTTTGATAAATTCTAGATAATTAATTGTGGTATTTTTGCAAATGAAATAAATTGTGGTATTTTTGCATAAATTCATAGAATTGCTCATATAGTAACATGATTAGGCCCATCCAATTATAACATGTCTGTTTGCACTATATGTGGTATTTTTGCAATTGGGCTTAGATGCATATAGTGGCCCATATGTTTGTTAGATATATGGTATTTTTCCAAATAAAATATTCATAAAATGATAGGTTTTATTTGGGCCCATTAGAAAATGTAAAGTTTAAATTCCTCTCTTATGGGTGATTCCACTTGTGAAGGCCCATTTTCTTTGCATGACTATAGTGGGTCTAATCAATTAATAACAATTAATAAAACGAATGTTTAAATTCCTGTCTTTTGGACCTTGTATGGAAGATAGGGGGCCTTTGTAGTGGGAACGACATACTGGACCCAGCCCTCCTCCATACAAGCCCAATTGTTAAGGCCCATTTACCTGAGTTGGACTTAATTGTGTAGGTTCATTATATTAGTTAAACCTAAATATTGATTAGCAACAAAGTAATTCTAAATTAATTGAATTTGTTTCAATGTGACACTTTAGAATTAATAAGAAATTATACGACTTTGGTTTTAAAAAATTTAATCTGTTTAATTTTTTTTTGGAAAACCATAGTCATTAATTTTCTAAAAATAAATAATAAAAATACTAATTTTAATTTTATAATGAGCTTATTTTAATAATTTTATTCGATCTCCACCGTTGGTTTAACATAGTCAGTAGCTTAATGGGGCCTCGAGGCGCTTTGATTCGTCCCCCTACGGAAGGTGTTCATTAGTTACTTTGACAAGGTTAGATTTCGAAAGATAGATAATTATAGGTCAAATTCTACTAGACTCACCCCTACGGTGACTACTAGGACTAAATCTATGATTATTGAAACCGTGGGTCTAGCTCATAAAATAAGAGATTTTGTTTTCTTATTTTGATCGAATAGTAGGTTGTTAATAATGGTGTCCATTATTAAATGAGTTTACAACTCTATTTAACTAGTGATATTTTTTTACTCTCGCCAACCGGGACAAGGATATCATAGATTAGTTAAAAACCTAAAGAAATAGAGATATGATTGTTTTTGGTATTTTTTTCTCATATCTTACATATTTTTGGTATATGTTGTGCTATTTCTTGAAATTTGTGTGAATAGAAGTTTTATTGAGCAAATGTGATTGATTTCTATTTTATTGATAATTTTTAGTTTTAAGCTAAGTAGTGTCTGTGTCTACTCCCATCCTTTCTCAACTTTCGATGGAGAAACTCACTGGAGAAAACTTCCTTAATTGGTGACAACTCTGAATTCGTCATGATTGAGGAATCCCCAGAACGAGCACCGTGTCCGCACGTTAGTGATGGCACCGTTAATGCTCGTGATGGTACCGTAAATGCTTGGATAGCACCATCTCTGCACGTTCGTGATGGCACCGTAAATTCTCGGATGGCACTGTGTCTGCACGTTCGTGCTCAACTCAACTATCGTCTGACGCAGCTCATGAACGAGCTTCAGAATCTTGAACCTGTCATGGGTGGACCTAGTAAAGGAGGTGAAAATAAGACTACTGATGTTGCTGCACATCTAGCTAAGGCTGAAGCTAACCACGCTTCGTCTTCGAAAGCTGGAAACAAGAGGAAATGTGGACAATAAATAACCCCAAGCCTACAAAGGCTGCAAAGGCGAGTGCACAACCAAGTGCACAGACGCCTAAGGGGAAGAACATGAAAAACAAGAAAGGTAAAGATAAGTGCTTTCACTGCAAAGAGAAGGGGCATTGGAAACGAGATTGCCCCAAGTTTCTAGCAGTGAAAAACAAAGGTAATGATTATAGTTCATTTATCTTAGAAACATGTGTTTTAGAGAATGATAAATCTGTTTGGATTATTTATTCTTGATCTACCAACCATGTTTGTAACTTTTTACAGCTTCTTAAATCGTGGGAGGAAGTGGACGAAGGCGGATTAAAGCTTAGAGTTGGGAACGGAGCATTCGTTAAGGTCCAAGCTAGAGGAATAGCTCGTCTGAAGTTCGGAAATAAATACTTAATTTTAAAAGTTGTATTTTTTATTCCAGATTTTAGTAGAAATTTAATTTCAGTTTCCATGTTGCAATTAGAACGATTTGTTATGACTTTCACAAGTTTTTATATATATCTATTTCTTTCAATGGATCACAATTGTGTATTGCATGTTTGGAAAACGGGCTTTATATTCTGCGACCTAACGAACCCCTCACTTTTAATAATGATTTATTCAAAGTAGCTAAACCTAGGACCAATAAACGTCAAAAGACCGATAACAAAAATATGATGTATTTATGGCACTTAAGACTAGGTCACATTGGCTATGATAGGATTCAAAGGCTTACAAAGGATGGACCTTTGAGGGAACTCACCTTAGGTGAATTACCTGTCTGTGAATCTTGTCTAGAAGGCAAACTGACCAAGCGTCCATTCTCTGCAAAGGGTGATAGGGCCAAAGAACCACTTGGTCTTGTGCATTCAAATGTTTGTGGACCTTTGAATGTACAAGCTAGGGGTGGTTTTGAGTATTTCATCACTTTCATTGACGATTACTCTAGATACTCATGTCTTTACCTAATGCATAGGAAATCAGAAACATTTTCAAAGTTTCAGGAATTCCTAGCAATGGCTCAGAACCAATTAGGTAAAAGGTTAAAGATCTTGCGATCTGATAGGGGTGGAGAATATTTGGATATGCAGTTCCAAGATCATTTAACTGAACTTGGGATTTTATCACAACTTACTACCCCAGGTACTCCGCAACAAAATGGTGTAGCGGAACGCCGAAACAGAACTTTATTGGAAATGGTTAGATGCATGCTTAGTTACTCAACTCTACCAACTTCGTTCTGGGGACATGCAATTGAAACCGCAAATGACATTCTCAATGTCGTGCCGTCAAAATCAATCCCCAAAACACCTTTAGAACGCTGGAATGGTCATGAACCTAGTTTACGCCATTATAGAATCTGGGGGTGTCCTGCTCATGTCCTGAGGAAAAAGGAGGGAAAGCTAGAACCGCGAACTGAAGTTTGCATGTTTGTTGGCTATCCTAAACGTACTCGGGGTGGACTTTTCTATAGTCATTCAGAAAAGAAAGTGTTTACTTCTACAAATGCTACTTTTCTGGAAAATTACTATGTCCAGAACTTTAAACCACGCAGCAAAGTAGTTTTAGAGGAGATGGTTAAAGAATTGACTCCAACCAATGTTCCATCGTCATCAACGCGATTTGATGATGAAATTCCCACTCTTCATGTACAACCGACGCAAGTCGATTTAAATGAAGAAAGGACCGAGACCCTAGGCTTGGGTTAGGCCTCTGGGGCGGCATGGCCGTGTTTGTTCAGTCTGATGGTTTTCCTGTTTATCAATGGATTATATGCTGGTATAATATATGCATATGTTATTTCCTGTATGAGTTTTCTTGCTGGGCTTCGGCTCACGGGTGCTCGGTGTTGCAGGTAAAAGCAAGGGGTTAGTCAACCAGCCATGAGTATGGAGAGCGTGGGGGCGACGCGTACATGTTCGGGCTACCCGACTGCTTTGGTTGGGGGCATTTTTGAATATGGCTGTATTAACTTATTCTTTTGATAGTCAATCAAGTGTAAATCTATTTTTTGAGTTGTAAGTATTTTGTAAACCTTATTTTGGGATCCCAGATGTTGATACTTAAAGTTTTTAATGAAACTAAGTATTTTCAAAGATTACAGCCTTAACTTTCGGTTAGTCACACTTTTAGTCTTTGAAAACCTCGTAGAGTCAGTTAGTTGCACAGTTGTGTTTTAAACTCACTTAGTAACGACTCTAAGGTAGTAGGGCGTTACAATCTCTATTATGTACAACACATTTACTAAGATGTCTATCTACATCAGTTATTCGAATCTAGATCACTTGCATCACATACGCTTAGTACACCATACTAGTAACCATTAATTAAAGAATCCATAATTTAGTATGCTACTGACTATTTTATTCATTATATATGATCTTAATTCTCTCGTACTAATACAAGATCATATTCTCATGAATGAATAAGGATTTTTTTTTATATTATCATATAATTAATTCAAATACAATAAAATTGCTCTTTTATTCAATTCAATCAAATGTATTTCCATGCTTTTAGGGCATTGATCCTACAGTTGAATCCCTAGAAGTGCACTTTTAGAGTTGCCTCCGGGAAGATTTTGGGCTTCATAGTTAGCGCCCGTGGGATAAAGGCAAATCCTAAGAAGATCAAGGCCCTGGCTGAAATGACATCCCCCCAAAAGCATAAAGACGTACAAAGCCTCGCCAGGAGGATAACAACTCTTAGTCGCTTTGTCTCCAAGGCAACATATAGGTGCATTATGTTCTTCAACATCCTCCGAGGAGATCAAAGATTCGAGTTGACGGAGGAGTGCGAGCAAGTATTCCACCAGTTGAAGGCATATATGGATAATCCACTGATCTTGTCAAAGCCTGTAGATGGAGAACCCCTCCTCCTCTACATGGCTGTCTCGGAGGATGCCATCAGCGTCGCCTTAGTTCGCGAAAAAGACCGTGTTCAACACTCAGTCTATTATGTGAGTAAGAGACTCCTCGGAGCGGAGTCCGGGTATCCACTTATGGAGAAGCTAACTTTTTTCCTAATGGTTGCTTCTCGAAAGCTAAGGCTCTACTTCCAAGCGCATCCCATCAAGGTCTTCACCAATCAGCCCTTGCGGCAAGTCCTCCAGAAGCCGGAGTCCTCAGGGAGAATCCTCAAGTGGGCCATCAAACTAAGTCATTTTGACATTACTTATCATCCGAGGACTGCCATCAAGGGACAATCACTGGCGGATTTCATTGCCGAGTGTATGGGATGCATGAGCGACCCAGGGATGTCCTGGTGGTCGGGCCCACATGGAAGCTATATGTAGATGTGTCCTCTAATGAGAATGGAGTAGGAGCGGGCCTAATCTTGGTATCCCCTGAAGGGCACAGGGTCCACAGTGCCCTAAGGTTTGGGTTTGACGCCTCTAACAATGAGGCTAAGTATGAGCCCTTATTGCTAGACTCTGAGTGGTCCAAGAGTTCAAGGCCGAGGGCAATGAGATTTTAATTGATTCTCAGCTCGTAGTGAATCAGGTCCTCGGAGAGTACCAGGCCCGGAGAACAAAGATGGCTGCTGTTAGGATTAATGCCCTAAAAGCATGTAAAGATAATTTTTTTGGTTTTAAATAAAAGTACAATTTTATTATATTTGAATGTTATAATTATTGTTTGAATTAATTATATAATAATATCTAGAAAATTCCCTATTCATTCATGAGAATATGATCTTGTACTAGCACGAGAAAATTAAGATTGCATATAATAAATAAAATAATCAGTAACATATTAAAGTAAGGAATCTTCAATGAATTGTAACAAGTACGGTTTACTAAGCATACGAGATGCAAGTAATCTAGATTAAGATAATTGATGTGGATAGACATCTTAGTAAATGTGTTGTATATAATAGAGATTATATATAACATGACCGATCTGAATTAGTTATCTTTATAAACTTGTTGTTTGACGTAAATATTTAATTCTTGTCATAATAGAAGATCATTTGTAGATCAGTCTAAATCCTTAGTATTCATGAACTCATGTTTATGTTTATTGGATATTTTGATTCACTCGTTAAGGTCTCTTAGAATAATGGGGCTAATGACTTTTATTTTGAAGATTCAATGTCATGGATGGCTGGGAACATGATTACAATAATGGAATTCATGCTTTCCTAACAGATCGAATATTGGTTCCCTTAAAGGTTAATTATGGAACTGAATAGTTATTGAGCTCAAATCTATAATTAGATTATGGATTAATTATTTGATAATGAATTAATGGTACTTAAGGATCAAGATGTAATTAAAAGGGTAAAATGGTAATTTTAACCAAATCTAATTAACGAACCAATAATGGAGGACATAACTACATATATTGATTATATCAATGGACTACTAGAGAAAACTCTGTAAATATAATTCTATAAATACTTAGAGTGCAATTCCATATTTATAGTGAAGTAATTATGAAATTAATAAATAAGATTATTATATTAAAGAGTTTAATTAATAATCTAGTTTATTGGAGCTTCGTATTATAGGTCCATGGTCCCCAGATCACCTCTGTCCTACACTGTCAACGGTAAGGATGTCAAAAGAAAGATTTGTTAAGAGAAATGACTAAATTGCAAAGGAATTAATTTTCTAAGGCAAGGAAATAATTATTTGATAATAATGGGTAATTGATTAATTATGAATCAATTAATTTTTTTAACTATATAGTTTTTATTTTGAAAAACTATTGGTTAAAATTAATATTAATCTTGTTTTGGATTAATATAAAGAGAGAGAATAATAAATATCTTATTTATAATATGATTATTCTTTATTTAATTTAAAACTGATATTTTAAGGTAAAATTAATTTTGAATTAACTGATATTTATGTTGGGATAAATATCTTGTCTTAAAAGTTGATTAAATAAATAAATGAGAAAGTTAGGGCAACCCTAATAGGGCTGGGCAACACACACTGTACAGTATAGTGTGTGACGCCTAGCATCAATGATTTTTATTCTTGGGATTTTGAATTTTGAATTTCAAATAAGTTTGTTTAATCAGTTATTTAATTATTCATTTTAAATATGATTTAAATAGATAATTAAATGAAAGTATCTAATTAGTTTTTAATTTGAATTATATGATTATTTAATTAGATTAAATATCTTTATAAGTCTGATAGTACGTAACTTTTAGGAAGAGGAATTATGATTTTGAATAATAAAAATACAGACTCTCTCTCTAAAGCTATAGTTTTCTTAAAAAAAAAAGACTTGAAAGTTATTCTAAACATTCTCTCTGTCAAAAACGCTCTAGATTTCATGTGTTGAGTACATCTAGGGAGTCACATAAATCAACATTTTGAATCCTACATGCCCACCAAGGATGTTGAGTTAATCAACGTGGTCCTAATTGACTACTTAGCCGCCCCAAGCATCTCAGCTTTTGAGGAGGTAGAAGCAGTCCAACCTCAAGACGGTTGGATGGAGCCTATTGTGAAGTACTTAGCCTCCGAAGAGTTACCGCAGGACAAGAAAGCAGCTTGGAAGCTACTTTACCAAGCGCCTCGGTACGTGATCATGGAAAGCAAGCTGCACAGGCGAGGATATTCATTGCCCCTTCTCCGGTGTGTGTCCAAGCAAGAAGCCAACCTTATACTCTGAGAAGTACATGGGGGCTTTTGCGGGGACCACGCTGGGGGCAGAGCCTCGCAAAGAAAATCTTGAGACAAGGGTACTTCTGGCCCACTATGAATGGTGATGTGATGGACTACTTCAAGAAGTGCGACAAGTGTCAACGCTTCACTAACATGCCCCAAGCTCCTCAGAATGAGCTCACCCAAATGACAAGTCCTTGGCCCTTCGTAGTCTGGGGGATTAACCTTATCGGGTCCTTGCCCATCGGAAAGGGAGGAGTGAAGTATGCTATTATGGTGGCCAACTACTTAACGAAGTGGGTCAAAGCCAAATTCATGTAGATCTTATATTAAACGAATTAATATAAGAAACCCTAAAACATGCTTCTAAAATTGAATTCAAACAGAAATAATGATAAGAACACTTACATTATACGTAGTGGAATGAATGGGTCCTTCCTTCAGTTTCTCTAACCATTGTATCCTTTATGTTGCAGAGTATTACCAAGAAACTGAACTGTTCTTCAATTTTCTTTACAACCTTCCAAAGTATCCTTAGAATCACCTAGAATATGGTGGGGAATTATCAACACATGAGATAGATACAGATAGAAGAAGAGAAAAGAATAATGAGGCTTAGAAAATGACTTATGTTTGTAGCAAGAATCTAAAACCTACTAGATCTTCTGATATTCTCAGATGCTTGTGTGTCTATCATCTCTCACTTAGCACTCCTTTTATAGATTAAATTAGACCATTTAATTTAATGAAAAAATCAATAAAATATTAGATAATATCAGCCCTAGGTCGAAATTATCATGGGCTTTAGGCCCGTGAAATTTCTCATTTAATTATAAGCACATTTGACTTAAAATCAAGACGTGTATTATTTTCTATTGATTAATTAATTAAATAATTATTCAAATCATTTATCAAATTAATTATTTATAATTTGAATATTGATTTAAACTTATTTATTAATTTAGATACCAATTTATCTTAATTAATAAATCTGCCCTAATTTCTTTTTTCTTCTCTAAATTATATAACTCTGTGAAACTATCCAAATTGACCTGATCAACTTTGAAAATTATAATTGATAATTAAATCAATTAATTGAGACTATCTAGATGATTTTATCCAAGGTACAGTGGGGACCATGGGCCTATGAAATCAAGCTCTAATAAGTTATCATAAATATAACAAATAAATTTACTAACTGATTAATTCCTCGTGACTCCACTAAAGACTCAGAATTGCACTCTTGAATTCATAGAATACTCTATAACAAATATAAATACGTTATTAATTATCCATTTTTACAACCATAATTGTCACTCAATCCTCTATAGACTGTCTACAATGATATGGGACTAAAATACCGTTTTACGCCTCATTGTATTTTATCCTTAAAACACTTAGTTCCTTGTAACTGATATCTCAGTAAACTAATATTAATTACTGAAATGAGATCTCTATCATTTAGCACTTTGAACCAAACTAAAAGGAAACCATCGTTTCACTTATTCATCGGAAGCTATAGATGGTCATATCTATAATTAACACTCTCACTCAATTATACTACCGAATTCCCAAAATGTAAGTATGGGCTAGTCTGTAGGGTAAGCTGGTAACGAACAAGTCAAAGAACTCAAATAATACAATCAGTTAGAACACTAACCACTCAGAATTGAGATTGAATTGACTTATGGTCAACTATATGATATGACTAGAATAGATAATAACGGTATGTTTACTTATCCTATCAACTGTCAATATCGGTCCAGTCTGATGTACACAAATACATGCGATCTTATCTACTTTGTTAATGTTCTGGAAAGAACATAACATTGCGATGTGTAAGTAGATCATATGGTAGATTGACAAGTCAGTGTAAATCATATGTACTGACTAATCTTTGGACTAACTTATTTTAAAAATATAATCATATTTATATTCCACTGTGATTACATCACTATAAATACGATTAGCTATATGCTCGGGATTTAATAGAAGTTTATATTAAACAAATAATCATAAAAATAAAACATGTGAGAAAAGTCATTGACCAAGTCAAACAATGATTTCTATTCTTTTATTGATAATAAATGAGATTACAAAGAAATTAAGTTTTAATTAGGGCATAAAACCCTAACAGCTACGAACTCCCGAGGAAGATTGTCTCCGATAACAACCTGCAATTTGATAGTGAGTTTTTCACAGACTTTTGTCAAAGGCATGGATTTATGAAGAACTTTCCCTTCGTTGCTTACCCACAAGCAAACAGACAATGGAAGTTGTCAACAAGACGCTTAAAACCACCCTAAAGAAGAGACTGGAACAGGCGAAAGGCGTCTAGCCCAAGGGGCTACCTAAAGCATTGTGGAGCTATTGCACCACTGCTAGGACCTCTACTGGCCACTCGCCGTTCTCCATGGCCTAGGGATATGAAGCCATGCTCCTAGTCAAGGCGGCAATCTCCACGCACCTACGAGATACGTACGATTTGACCACGAACCATGCTTTACTCTGAGGGTCTCTGGACCTTGTGGAGGAGCTCCATGAAGCCTCACAACTTCGAGTAGCGTCCTACCAGCAAAAAGTGGCCAGATATTTCAACTCTATAGTGAAGGATAGGAAGTACGGGGTCAGAGATTTGGTGTTACAAAGAGTCTTCTTAGCCACCCGAGATCCTGGTGCTAGACTATTGGGCCCTAACTAGGAAGGCCCATCTCAAGTCAAGAGCATCGTGTGTCCAAGGACATACAAATTGGCCCAACTAAGTGGGGAGTTGGTGCCCCATGCCTGGAATGCCGAGCATCTTCGCCGGTATTACCAATAATATAAGCAATGTATTTTCTAGATTTTATAGTCATTTTGTAGCCTCCAGGCACGATTAATGGAAATCATGTGTGCAAAACACGATAGAAGAAATTTAGAGAAACTGCTTGTATTTTAAATTTTAATTTAGTAATTTCACTTCCTGAGGTATGCCCGCTCGTTGGCCTGGAAAATTGAACGCAGACAAGTCTACGATTACTAGGGGGCATAGCTGGGGCTCCTTGCAGGATAGCCGCTTGATTAGTGTTCAAAAATATCATTTTATGAGTATTAAAGTTTAAAATTAATTAAGTTTTGATTAATATTTTCATGAATTTATTGTAATATATTTTATATTTTAAAATATTAATTTTAATTTACTTTTTGTTTAATTTTCAGGAAATAAAATATATTTTGTCACAAAGAAAAAGAAAGAAGGAAAAAAAGTAGCATTTTTGAAGACAATTAGGTCCAAACCAGTGCAAGCCCAAAGTCTGATGAAATAACTTTTGAGCACAACATCTAATATAGTCCAAGGCATATATGAATTTTTAAAAAATATGACTTTTATAGAGGGAAAATTTATTAAAGAAAAAAAATTAAATTATAGGAAACATAATTAGTAGCTAACTAAAATATAATTTTTTTTTATCATAGTTATGTTTTCTTTGATTTTGAAGGTAATTTTATTTATTTTTTCAATTTTTTATTCTTTCGTTCATTTTTTTAATTAATTTTTCTTCAATTTCTTCATTTTTCTTTTTTTTTCCTACTAATTTTTTTCTTCATCTTTTTTTTTTCTTTCCATTTTTCTATACTTCTTCTTCTTCTTCTTCTTCTTCTCATTTTAATTCATTTATCTATTTTTTTTTTCTTTCATTTGTATTGTTTTATTTTTTTGTTCATATTTTTTCAATTTTCTTTTTTTTTTTCCTTCTATTTTTTCTTCATTTTTGTATTTATTATTTTCTCCTTTTTTTTTTCTTGTTTCACACATATGAGTTCTTTTTCCTTTCTTTTTTTCTTCTTTCATTTTTTCATTTTTTTCCATTTTTTCTACTACTTTTTTCGTTCATATTTTTTTTCCATTTTCCCATTATTTTTCTTCTTCTTCTTTTCATTTTTATTCATTCTCGTGTTTTTTTTTTCCTTCATCATTTATTTTCTTTTGTTTTTTTCCATATTTTTTTAGTTTTATTTCCTAAGTTTTTTTCCTTCTTTTTTCTTCATTTTTTGTACTTATTCTTTTCTCATTCCATTTTTCCCTTTTTTTCACACATATTTTAACATTACATAATTATTTTACTATTTATTTATTTATTATCTTTTATTATTGTAATTTTTTTTTTATAGTTTTTGCCACTTTATGTAAAAAAAATCAAATCAATTTTTTCAGCATTTTCTTTTTACTGTAACCCTTAGAGGAACACCAAAATTTGGAAAGAAAACTAATAAAAATATGAAAACGTGAATGGGTAACCAGTTACCCTAATGGGAACATTCAAATCTAGAAAAAAAATTATATTAAGAAGATGGGAGAGAAGAGAAATGGGGTGGTTCTAATTTTTTTTTCTATCTTCAGATTTGTAGTAACTGGTTACCTTCCCGTTCTTTGTGTGTATATTTCTGGGGGTAATTTGTTACCTTCACTTTCTGATGTATGTGTATATTTCTGGGTTCTTTATGGTAACTGGTTACCTATGTTACTAAAAGCATAGTTACTTCTTCTTCATTTTTTAATGTAGTGTTCTTTCTCTTTTTCCTTCAAATTTGATGTTTCTTTCATATTTAATTTGAGTAACCCGTCACCCCTCTTATGGTAACTGGTTACCCCTCTTTTGGCAGGAAATTACTATTCTCAAGATAACCAGTTACTCTTCCTGGTACATGTTATTTAACCTAGCTCTAGGATTTTTTTTACATAACTATCAAAGATCAATCAAGTAACTGATTACCTTATCCAAGATTTGAAAAAAGAAACGTACAATCTAAAAAAAAGAAAAAAATGTTTATAATAAATAAAAAATAATTTTAAACACAATTCTTATTACAAAAAAAAATTTCAAAACAACCAAAGAAAAATTTAATATAAAATTAGTAATATAAAAATAAGCAAATAAGCTATAAAAATAATAATCAAAGTATAAACATACCATTCCAAATTAAGAAAACTTGATTAAGAGTAAAACTATGACATAAACCAACCTTTATAAAAAAATATGGGAAAATAAACTCATAAAAGTGAATTTTTTTTTTAAAAAAAGCCATAGTTTAATCTTTTTTTTTTTTTTAAAAAAAAGCCACATTTTTGCATACTCTATTAAAAATCTCATATAAAATGTAATTTCCCCTCTCTCTATATATATATACACTTCATTGAAGAGAAGTTGGAGACTCACGTGGGGCTTTTTTTTTTCTTTCCAATTAAGCTATATATAATACATTAATAGAGAAAATAAAGAGATATGTTCATTCACCAATCAAGTGCTTGGATCATTTCTTTTTCGGCCCAAGAAGAAAGCTTACAACTTTTGCTACTCATTAAACACATGGCCCAGCCCAATTATATTTAACTAATGGGTCGCGTCTCTAAATTCTCTCCAATTCTCGGTGAGGAACAAGACCCAACCGTGATCTCAAGCAATATCACACTAGGCTCATATCAATCAGTCGAACATTGAAGTCTTCAAAGTCTTGATGCCCAAGTCCTCAACACTCCCACCTTCTTCTACACACGTCTGCCACTCCTTATTTACCACGAATAAGAGCCCGCCATGTGTCCCACTTTTCAGCTTTATGAGCCACTCTCTCCACTGTGTCTTGTACGATTTTACCACATTTGGGACCAGATTTTCTCTATAAATAGAGAACCAAAATCAGCTTATAAAAATCATTGATTGTGGAATTAAGTGTAGAGAGTATAGTTAGAGAGAAAAACATTTATTTATTTATTTTTCATTTACACTTTTTGAGTAAAAAAAATGCCTATTTTAGACTAAATTCTCTTGTGGAAAGGTTAAAGTGATGTTCACGTTTCACATTATATTCTTAATATATTGATTCTTTTTTTTTGTTCTTCATTTCTATATATTTGTTATAATTAAATTAATTTTCTTCTAATTTTTATTCTAAATTTATTGGTGTCTTTTACATAAGTCTAGTCATGCTCTTCTTATGTAATTTAGGCTCTTGGTTTAATTTATGATATTTGTTATATTGTATGATTTTTACTGCATTTTGCCATTGATATTTTGTCATTCTAAGGTATATAATATGATAGGTTTTTAAAATTAGAAGTTAGTATAATTTAATTAAGAATATATTTTAAGGTGAGCTTTATTATATATATTTTTCAATTATAATTAATGGTGTAGAATTATAGTTGAGTATAATGAATCAATTTTATTAATATATATATATATATATGTTTGCATGAATGAAACTTGTGCCTTCCATATTTTCTTTCTAATTCTAATTCCTCAATTTTGTTTATTTAGTGTTTAAAAAGTATTATTTTTCAAAGTTACATTATTTCAAAATTTCTTATTTCTAATTTACTAATCGTTCTTTTTATTTGTATTTTATCTCTTTGTGGATACGACATAGCCTGATTACTACTGCGACCGCTTAGGAGTTTTTTGGGCGATATCAATTTTTTGCATCATTGATGGCGAGGTAATTCTACAATTAAAGGTTTGCATAGTGAATTAATTTTTCTTATTTTAGGAAAAAAGTATATTTTATTTTTAGTTCTCTTTTAATTTTTTCTCTCACTAATTTTAATTTTAATTTTTAATTTATTTATTCATTTTTGTCATTTTTTATTTATTTATTTTCTCTTACTATTAGGTTTAGAATTTTATTTTCTAGATTTATACTTTTTTCGTAAAAAGCATAAAACTTTGAATCATAAAATTTTAAAGCATAAAAAAACAAAGTATTGAGAACATTTGTGTAATTTTGGAAATCAGTAAAAACCAAACTTGTTCTGTCTTAGAAAAATTGGTTCTTAAATAAGGTCTGTGGATCGTTACCCTCCAACCTTTTCTAAGAACCTCGGGGAGTTATAGAAAAGCTATTGGGCCTAAAGTGGTACCTTTGCAGCCTTCCTAATTGGCCTGGGAACATTTTTGGTGTATAGTTATTACACAATTACACACTTGCGCTTATAATAGTTACAAAAGAAAAAAAGTAATAAAAATTTATGTCATGAAAAGAGAGGCACTAGGGAGGTTCGTAAGACAACAAGTAGAAGCTTTAGAAAACTCTCCTAGTTCCTCGTTTTCTTCCATTCGTTCAAATTCACCCGATTCATCGAGACTTGCTAAACCACCCACGATGGCTCATCAAGATGAAGTCTAATCAAGAACACTTCAGGATTATTTACATCCTACGCGTACAACCACACCTTCATGCATAATGTATCCCAACAATATGCCAAATTTTGATTTCGAACCCGACAAGATTAACCTCTTACCAACCTTCCATGGGTTGGAAAATGAGAGTCTGTACGTGCGTATACGAGAATTCGAAGAGGTGGTGGCTACATTCAACAACCAAGCAGATGTCACCAACATTGTGAGATTGAAATTTTTTCCTTTCTCTCTCAAAGACAAAACAAAAAGCCAGTTGTATTCCTTAAGGCCTAGATCTATCAGAACATGAGACGAAATGACAAAAGCATTCTTCGCCAAATATTTTTCACCTCATAAGACTAGCAGCTTTAAGAGGCAAATCTCTACCTTCATCCAGAAAGACCATGAAACTTTCCATTAGGTCTGGGAGAGGTTTAGAGATTTGATAAATCAATGCCCACATCATGGATACGAAAGCTGGCGTTTGATAAGCTATTTTTATGACGGTCTCACAACCGAACAAAGACAATTCGTACAAATGATGTGCAATGGCGAATTCCTTCAAAAAGATCCCGATAAAGCTTTCGAGTACCTCAAAGATCTCGCTGAAAAGTCCTACACATGGAATGGACCGAGTCCTATGGACACGCCACGATCAACTAAAATCTACCAATTGAGGGAAGATGACAATGTCAAAAGCCAAATTGAATCATTGAGACAATAATTCGAGGCTTTCAAATCCCAAGAAGGTAGAGGAATCTAGATGGCTGCAAAAGTAGAGACACGAGATCCATGCTTCATCTGTGGAGGGACGGAACATCAACTGCAAGAGTGCCTAGCTCTTGGTGAGTTAAGAGGAGAAAATGAGGAACAATGCAATGCTTTAGGGGATTACAAGAAGCCTTATAACCATTTCTCAAACACTTACAATCACGGTTGGCACAACCATCCAAATTTCAGCTCGAAGGATTAAAACCAAGCATCTGGGAGCCAATGGAGGCCTGGGCAGCAACAACCGCCAAAAGCATACATTGCTCCTCAAAAAAACATGCAGTTAAGTAATTCTCTTTAGAATACCTTGCAAATGCTTGCGCAAACACAAATGTCCTCAACTCAAGAGCTCAAATCTTGTTTCACACAAATGGTGGAGGAAATGAAAGACATAACATTCCAAATGACAAAGATAAACACTACTTTGGAAATTCAAGAGCTTGGTCGACTTCCCGCTCAACCTCTAATCCATCAAAAAGGGCAACACATGGCACAAACCTCCTCCTCTACAGATACAAATTTCAAAGAGGTTAATGCCATCACTACTCGAAGTGGTCAAAGTATGGTTTCACCGTTAACTAAGACAACAAGTACGTCAATGCCTGCTCCAGATGATCATGTGCCAATAAGCATTCCAGTAAAGGCGCCCTTTCCTCAAGCTTTGAAATCCACTAGAAAGGTACTGGAAAATCATGGTGAAATCCTAGACCTTTTAACACAAGTGAAGATCAACTTGCCATTATTGCATGTGATCAAACAAGTGCCGACTTATGCCAATGTTATCAAGGATTTATGCACCATTAAAAGAAAGCTCCATGTCAAGAAAACTACATTCTTGCCAGAATAAGCTAGCGCGGTAATTGACTGTAAGACACCGCCTAAATACAAAGATCCTGGTTGTCCCACCATCTCATGTCAAATTGGGGAACGAGAATTTGGTTAAGCCTTTCTAGACTTAGGAGCAAGTGTAAATGTCATGCCATATTCAATATACTTGCAATTAGGTATAGGAGAACTCAAACCCACATCTGTGATGCTACAACTGGCCGATCAATTAGTCAAGAAACCTTGGGGAATAGTAGAAGACGTTCTTATTCAAATTGAAAGATTCTATTACCTTGTTGATTTTCTCATCTTGGACACTCAATCTGAAGTGAGTATAGAGTCCAAAATTGCCATCATTCTTGGTAGACCTTTCCTTGCAACAACAAATGCACTCATTAACTGTAGGAATGGTCTCATGCAAATATATTTCGGGAACATGACTCTAGAAGTGAATGTTTTCCACATTGGCAAACAACCACCTGATAACGATGAGTGTTTCCAATCATATCTGATTGATGCACTTATTTTAGAAGAGGTCAAATTGAAATACAATTCTAATCATTTTAATCACCTATTCCAAATTTTAGAAAGTTCTGAGCCCGATGAGTCTAAAATCAACCCTAAAATCTTCAAAAACTCACAGGCTAGAAGAACCATGTTTTGGAATCCAATCTTTGAGGAACTCCCTCAAGATCGAGAAACACCAAAACCCTCCATTGAAGAAGCTCCTCAACCAAATTTGGCCCAACTTCCTGAGGGTCTTAAGCATGTTTTCCTAGGAGCTGACAACAGTTTTCCTGTCATAATATATTCCAAGATCAATGCCACACCAGAGCACCAGCTCATCAATGTGTTGCAAGAATAAAGAGATGCATTAGGATGGATGATAGCTGACATCAAATGTAATAGTCCTTTGATTTGCTCCCATTACATTCAATTGGAAGACGAGGCTATACCACGTCATGACCCTCAATGAAGATTAAACCCAATGATGAAGGAAGTAATTAAGACTAATGTCTTGAAACTTCTTGATTCTGGAATAATCTATCCTGTTGCTGACAGTAAATGGGTTAGCCCAACTCAGGTTGTTCCCAAGAAATCAGGAGTAACAGTGGTATAAAATGAAAAAGGAGAACTTGTGCCTACCAAAGTCACAACTGGGTGGCACATGTGCATTGATTATAGAAAATTAAATGCAGCCACCAGCAAAGACCATTTTCCACTTCCATTCATTGATCAAATATTGGAACGTGTGGCGGGTCATCCTTTCAATTGTTTTCTCGATGGTTATTTAGGGTATTACTAAATCGAGATTGCCTTAGAAGATCAGGATAAGACCACATCTACTTGTCCTTTTGGTACTTTTGCCTTCTGGCGTATGCCATTTGACTTGTGCAATGCTCTAGCCATTTTTTAGCGATGCATGATGAGCATATTTAGTGATATGATCGAGAAATGTATGGAAGTATTCATGGATGATTTGACAGTCTTTGGAGATTCCTTTGAATCAAGCCTTCTCAATTTAGAGTTCATGCTTAAACGTTGCAAAGAGAAAGACTTGGTACTCAACTGGGAAAAATGTCATTTCAGGGTGCCATCAGGCATAGTCTTGGGGCATGTTGTGTCGAAACAAGGAATTGAGGTTGATCAATCAAAGATTGAACTCATATCAAAGCTGCCCACCCCCAAGACTGTTAAAGATATTCGATCTTTTCTTGGGCATGCAGGATTCTATAGGAGGCTCCTACAAAATTTCTTGACAATTGCTCACCCTTTTTCAAACCTCCTAACCAAAGACGTCGTGTTCAATTGGACACCTGAGTGTGAGGAATCTTTCCGAACACTTGTTGCAAAACTCACTTTCGCCCCTATCATTCAACCACCAGATTGGAACTTACCCTTCAAAGTCATGTGTGATGCTAGCAATTATGCTATAGGGGCCATCTTAGGTCAAAGAAAGGAAGGGAAGCCCTTCATTGTCTATTACGCAAGTAGAACTCTTAACAATGCTCAGATGAACTATTCTACTACTGAAAAAGAGTTACTTGCTGTAGTATTTGCACTTGACAAGTTTTGTTCCTACCTGATTGGTTCACCTATCATAGTCTTTACCGACCATTCCACCTTAAAATACCTCCTCTCCTAAAAGGATGCTAATGTGTGTTTAATTAGGTGAATCATTATATTACAAAAATTTGATCTGACCATAAAGGACAAGAAGGGAGTTGAAAACGTGGTAGCGAACCACTTATCTCATCTTGAATTTTTTGATTTCGCTGATGGCCCAGCCATTCGAGATGACTTCCCTGATGAACATCTCTTCGCACTCACTAAGGTGCCATGGTACGCTTATATCGTTAATTACTTAGTGACTGGCGAACTTCCAACTGTGGAGTGCACAAAATAAGCGTAAATTTTTGGCCGAGGTTCGTAATTTCTATTGGGACAATCCATATCTTTTCAAGTATTGCCCCGAACAAATTATGAGACATTGCATTCCAGATGATGAAATTTTTAGTGTCCTGAACTTTTGTCATAATGAAGCTTGTGATGGTCATTTTTCTATGAAAAAGATTGCTGCAAAAATCTTACAGTGTGGTCTTTATTGGCCCACTTTGTTCAAAGACACTAACAATTTCTATTGATCATGTGAAAGGTGTCAGAAATTAGGTGCTCTGCCCTGGCGAAACATGATGCCATTAAACCCAATTCTTGTAATAGAAATATTCGATTGTTGGGGGATAGACTTTACGGGACCATTTCCACCTTATTCTGGCTACCTTTACATTCTTCTCGCCATAGACTATGTCTCAAAAAGGGTGGAAGTTGTGCCTTGTCGAAATAATGATAACATAACTATTGTGAAATTCTTAAAGGAAAATGTGTTGTCTAGGTTTGGCACACCACAAGCTATCATAAGTGATCAAGGCACCCATTTTTGCAACTATTCTTTTGAGACCTTAATCCAAAATTATGGTGTAATTCATAAGGTTGCATTGCCTTATCACCCACAGACAAATGGCCAAGCTGAGTTAGCCGACCGAGAAATTAAGCAAATCTTAGAAAAGACGGTTAATCCTGATTGCAAAGATTGGTCCTCACGACTTCTCGATGCTCTTGGGCATACCGCACCGCTTATAAAACTCAACTTGGTATGTCTCCTCACATGCTAGTCTATGGCAAAGCCTGCCACCTTCCTGTTGAGCTGGAACACAATGCTTATTGGGCAGTAAAAAGCCTGAATTTTGATCTCAAGGTAGCAGGACTCAATCATAAGCTTCAATTGTCAAAAATTGAGGAGTTAAGGAACGATGCTTATGAAAAATCTAGGATCAACAAGGCTAAAATGAAAGTGCCTCATGACAAGTAGATCTTAAGAAAAGAATTTGAGCCAAACTAACGAGTATATCTTTATGACTCTCATTTGCATCTCCACCTTGGAAAGCTGAGATCGAGGTGGACTGGCCCATATGTTGTGAAAACCGCCTTTCCCAACGGTGCTGTTGAGGTTACATACCCAACCGATGGGAGAGTATTCAAAGTAAATGGCCAGAGACTGAAACACTACATTGAGAGGGTGACCCAACCTGAAGAAGTCACTCTCGTGGAACCGGTTTACCAAGTCTGAGTAGTGCTCCAAAGTGTTTGTACATAGGTGTAACGCCCTGGATAGCCAAGACCGTTACACTGTGTGTTTATAAAGTGCCAGACTTGCTAATCAAGTCATTTAATTGAAATTGTGTTGCAGAAGTTTCAAAGGAACTAGGGTTAAAAGCATTTTGGTTTCAAAAGTCACATTTTTCATTAAGAAACACTATTTGTTTACACGGGATCCCAAAAATACAAGTTTAAAGATCATTTACAAAAGTTACAAGACTCAGGTACAGTATCCAGCCATACTAAGGCAAAACAAGCGGTTAGGTAATCTCTGTCCTGGTCCACTCCTCGATCGTGGTGATCGAACAGCTGGCTATGTACATTTCACCTCGGAGCTCTCCACCTCAGGCTTAGTCCAACTTGTCCACTTAAGGGCATTTTAGTCCACTTAAGGGCATTTTAGTCATTTTACCCAATTCCCGCTACTTCCTCGAGTGTCTCTATTATTTCCCGCTTAATTCCCGATACCTAATTAATCACCAATAGCATTCCTCAATGTCACAATAATCTCCAGCTTATCCACTAAATTCCCATTTATACCCCTGAGCTCACCCCGAGCCGGGTATAAATCCCCGCTATGACTTTTCCGCTACTTTGCTCACTAGGATCGTCTCGAGTCACTGATCGCGGATATATCCACATAATAATGTGGTCTCAATAATTATCACATATATCAAAGTAGTTATGCCCATAATGGCCAAAATTACGATTATGCCCTTCTAACCTAATCTGGGCCTATATGCATACTAACACACATAGTCATGCATCTCAAATACTCAAGTAATCATATAACATGCTTTAAATCATAATCATGCATCTAAATTATTAAAACCACACATAATCTCCGTTATGCCCTCCAGGCATACTAATCAAGGCCCTTAAGCCTTATTAGTGAATTTGGGTCGTTACAACTATCCCCTCCTAATAAGAATTTCGTCCTCGAAATTTACCTGAACAACTCGGGATACTGATCCCAGATCGCAGTCTCAAGTTCCCAGGTCGCCTCTTCGACCTTACCATTTCTCCATAGTACCTTAACCAGAGGAATTGTCTTATTCCGCAATACTTTATCTTTCCGATCCAAGATCTGAACCGGTTGCTCTTCATAAGCCAAATCTGCCTGTAACTCCAAATCTTCATGCCTCAACACATGAGTCACATCTGAGACATACTTCCGAAGCATGGAGACATGGAACACGTCATGAACTCCAGACAACGATGGCGGCAAAGCTAACCTGTAAGCCACCTGACCAATCCTTTCCAGGATCTCGAATGGTCCAATGAACCTAGGGCTTAGCTTGCCCTTCTTACCAAACCTCCTCACCCCTCGCAGAGGCGAAACTCGAAGAAAGACGTGGTCACCAACCTGGAACTCCACGTCTTTACGCTTAGGATCAGCGTAGCTTTTCTGTCTACTCTGTGAAGCGAGCATCCTAGCCCGGATCTTCTCTATGGCCTCATTTGTCTTCTGAACCATATCTGGCCCCAAATACCTCCTCTCACCCATCTCATCCCAATGAATGGGTGATCTACACTTCCTCCCATATAACATCTCATAAGGAGCCACTCCAATCGTTGATTGATAACTATTATTGTACGAGAACTCAATCAACGGAAGGTACTTACTCCATGAACCCTCAAAATCAATCACACAGGCTCTGAGCATATCCTCCAATACCTGGATCGTCCTCTCAGACTGTCCATCAGTCTGAGGATGAAAAGCTGTACTGAACTTCAACTGAGTCCCCAAAGCTTTCTGCAAACCACCCCAAAACTTGGAAGTGAAAATAGGATCCCGGTCTGACACTATAGACTTAGGAACCCCGTGGAGACGTACGATCTCCCTCACATACAACTCAGCATATTGATCTACAGTATATGTTGACCTCACTGGAAGAAAATGAGCTGATTTGGTGTATCTATCCACTATCACCCACACCGAATCATGAAGTCCTACTGTCCTGGGTAAACCTCCCACAAAGTCCATAGTAATATCCTCCCATTTCCATTCGGGAATACCCAAAGGCTGAAGCAACCCTGCTGGTCGCTGATGCTCAGCTTTCATTTGCTGACAGGTTAGGCATCTGACAATGTACTCAACCACATTCTTCTTCATTCTGGGCCACCAATACAAAGTCCGTAAATCCTGATACATCTTCGTGGTACCCGGATGAAGCGAGTACGGCGTTGTATGAGCCTCATCTAATATCTCTCGTCTGATCCCCTCATCAGCTGGAACACAAATTCGTCCCTGATACCGAAGTAAACCAACCTCAGAAACATAATAGTCCTTAGCTACTCCCGCTAAGACATCATCTCTAATCCCCTGTAACTGAGTGTCTATCAGCTGCCCTTCTCTGATCCGCTCTAGCAGGTTCGACTGCAGAGTAATGTTGGCCAACTGGCCCACTACCAATTCTATCCCTGCTCTAACCATCTCATCAGCTAACTCCCTTGAGATCTGAACAGAGCTATACAACTGACCTGGACCTCTGCGGCTCAATGCATCAGCCACCACATTGGCTTTCCCTGGATGATAGAGAATATCACAATCATAGTCCTTTACCAACTCCAGCCAACGCCTCTGTCTCATATTCAGGTCCTTCTGTGTAAAGAAGTACTTCAGGCTCTTATGGTCAGTGTATACCTCGCACTTCTCCCCATAAAGATAATGCCGCCAAATCTTCAGTGCAAAGACCACCGCTGCCAGCTCCAAGTCATGAGTAGGATACCGCTGCTCATACCCCTTCAGCTGTCGCAATGCATAAGCTATGACCTTCTCATTCTGCATCAACACACAGCCTAAACCCAACCTCGATGCATCACAATAAACAACAAACTTTCCTTCCCCCGAAGGAAGACTCAACACTGGCGCTGTAATAAGTCGTCGCTTCAACTCCTGAAAACTGTCTTCACACTTATCCGACCAGATAAACCTCAAGTTCTTTCTTGTCAATTCTGTCATCGGTGCTGCTATCTTCGAGAATCCCTCTACAAATCGCTTGTAGTACCTGCTAACCCAAGGAAACTCCGTACCTCCGAGGCATTCCTTGGCCTCGGCCAATCCCTAACTGCCTCTATCTTAGACGGATCCACCTTAATCCCATCTGCACCTACAATATGTCCAAGGAATGTCACTTCAGGTAACCAGAACTCGCACTTCTTAAACTTTGCATACAACTGATGCTCCCTCAACCTCTGAAGAACCAAACGAAGATGAAACTCGTGCTCTGCCTCTGAACTGGAATACACCAGGATGTCATCGATGAAGACTATAACAAACTGATCTAGAAAATCTTTGAACACTCTGTTCATTAAGTCCATAAAGGCTGCTGGGGCATTGGTCAAACCAAAAGACATGACCAAGAACTCATAATGCCCATACCGCGTCCGGAAGGCCGTCTTAGGTATGTCCTCATCCTTGATCCTCAGCTGGTAATAACCAGATCGAAGATCAATCTTTGAAAACACCATCTTACCCTGCAGCTGATCGAACAAGTCATCAATCCTCGGTAGGGGATACTTATTCTTAATAGTTAACTTGTTCAATTCCCAATAATCGATACACATTCTCAGAGTCCCATCCTTCTTCTTAACAGAACTGGAGCACCCCATGGCGAATAGCTAGGTCTGATGAATCCTAAGTCCAGAAGTTCCTGCAATTGTATCTTTAACTCTTTCAGTTCCGCCGGTGCCATCCTATATGGTGCCCTCGACACTGGCTCTGTCCCGGGTGCCAACTCAATAACAAACTCAATCTCCCTACGCGGCGGCAACCCAGGAAAATCCTCAGGGAACACATCTAAGAACTCACAAACCAGTCTGGTCCCTTCCGGTCCAACTAGTGAAACTTTGGTGGTATCCACCACACTAGCCAAGAAGCCTATACATCCACCCTGTAACAAATCTCTGGCTCTCAACGCAGATATCCTGGGTACGCGGGGTCCACGCACTGCTCCCACAAAAACGAAGGGATCCTCGCCCTCTGGCTCAAAAGTCACCATTTTCTTTCTACAATCAATAGTAGCTCCATATCTAACCAGCCAATCCATACCTAGAATCATATCAAAATCCTCCATTCTTAATTCAATCAAGTCCACTGACAACTCTCTACCATCAACTAACACCGGCAGTGCCCTAATCCACCTCCTAGACACTACCAGCTCTCCTGTAGGCAATATAGTCCCAAACCCTGAAGCACTATACTCACTAGGTCTACACAGTCTATCAATCACCCTATTAGATACAAATGAATGCGTAGCACCAGAATCAATCAAAACAGTAAAAGGAGTGCCAGCACTAGAAAGCTGACCTGTCACTACCGAGGGACTAGCCTCGGCCTCCGACTGCGTCAAAGTGAACACTCGAGCTGGAGTCAAGCTGTCCACCTTTCTTGTCTCCCCCTTCTTCACCGTCGGGCAATCCTTCTTGAGGTGTCCCACCACCCCGCATACATAGCAGGCCTTAGCCTGACACTCACCCAAATGGCGTCTTCTGCACCTCGTGCACTCTGGGTAAGTCCTCCATGTATCACCGCCTCCCCGACGGCCACCCTGAGTATCCCGACCTCCCTTATCAAACCTAGGAGCGATTGGAGCATCAGGAACCTTTCTTTTCAAATCACTGGAGCCTCCGCCCCTACTAGAACCAGAGTATGGAGGCACTGGCCTACGACCCTCTCTTCTTGCTGCACTATCCCTCCATATCCTATTCTCCGCTTCCTCAGCGGTAAGAGCCCTCTCCACAGCCTGGGCATAGGTAGTCACTCCAGGAACTGTGGTAATCCTTACATCTCGGGCTATCATAACATTCAGCCCTCTAACAAATCTGTCTAACCTGGCTGCATCAGTAGGCACAAGATCTGGTGCGAACTTTGCAAGTCTGTCAAACTTCAAGGAATACTCTGTAACTGTCATACTGCCCTGAACCAGCCCCACAAACTCATTTACTTTCGCTGCCCTGATGGCAACATTATAATACTTCTGATTGAACAAATCCTTAAACTCTTCCCATGTCATTGCAGCAACATTTCTAGTCTTTTATGCCACCTCCCACCAGATTAAGGCATCCTCTCTCAGCATATAAGTGGCACAAGCCACCCTATCATGTCCTTCCACTTTCATAAAATCAAGAATGGTAGTGATCAAAGTCATCCACTGCTCAGCTTTTAGTGGATCTAGTCCACCTTCAAAGATCGGGGGCTGCTGTTTCCTGAACCGCTCATATAACGGTTCCACTTTATTCCCAACATCAACTGGCTGCACCACAGGTACCAATGCCGGTGGCACAGCACGGGCAACACTCCCAGATGGAGCCTGCTGCAGAATTCTGATCAGTTCATCTTGGCTCTGAAGCCTAGCTTGCATTTCTGCCATTAACTGCTGCCAGTTCTTAGGGACTGGCGGAGGGGTTGGGCCCTGGTCATCCTCTCTAGCCCCAGACCTGCCGGCTTGTCGTCTGGATTTCCTTGAACGCATAACTATTCAAGTTAATCTGCAATCAACGACTCGGCGATTAGGCTAAGATGACAGGGTAGTAATTCTCTCATAATCCATCTCTGGAACTCCAATCATTCACAAACAATCGAGTACAGCAATTTATCCAGATATTCATTCACATGCACAGCAATGCTAATAAGCACGCCTCAATAACATCATGCAATAATCAAGGGCCAGGCCCTATCAGAATCTCATGCTCCCTATTCATAAGACAGATATCAGCAATCATATCTCACTCAAATCATTTAAACACATAACCATGTATACACAATTACCAAACCCTGAGTTGAGCTTGTCTCCCGCAGCGAATGTACATACCCAGCCAGTCTTCAGGACCCATAAACCTAGGACGCTTTGATACCAAGTTGTAACGCCCTGGATAGCCAAGACTGTTACACTGTGTGTTTATAAAGTGCCAGACTTGCTAATCAAGTCATTTAATTGAAATTGTGTTGCAGAAGTTTCAAAGGAACTAGGGTTAAAAGCATTTTGGTCTCAAAAGTCACATTTTTCATTAAGAAACACTATTTGTTTACACGGGATCCCAAAAATACAAGTTTAAAGATCATTTACAAAAGTTACAAGACTCAGGTACAATATCCAGCCATACTAAGGCAAAACAAGCGGTTAGGTAATCTCTGTCCTGGTCCACTCCTCGATTGTGGTGATTGAACAGCTGGCTATGTACATTTCACCTCAGAGCTCTCCGCCTCAGGCTTAGTCCAACTTGCCCTTGCCTTTACCTGCACCACGTAGCACCCGTGAGCCAAGGCCCAGCAAGAAAACACAATATCAACAAAGCATAAGCAATTATCAGACAAGTCAATATCTCACGTTGCATCACATAGCCTCAGTCAAATAACCATTCGATTTAGTCAAGTATTCCACATACAAGGTATATCAACACATAACATGCACAGTTTATAAACGATAACCAGGGCTAGCGCTCGCAGGCTGCTCCCTCTGTTATCCCAGTGTTCATGGCTCCCAGTGGCCGAGTCGCGCTCTGTGCGCTATTAGTATGTACGGCACTCTTAGGCCGCTTTTACATGTCCCATGGTGTGATACCAACATTGACATGATACAATTCTCGGGAGCACTTAGTCCCATCACAATCATATAACCAGGTGCAGTTTTCTTACCTTTCAATTCAATAGCTTTGATCCCTCGACACCTTGAGCACGATCCCACTCGAGCCCTAGCGCTCACCTAAGCACAATCATGGCCAAAGTCATCATCAACCCTCAAGTTCAAAACCTAGCCCCCGGGGCCAATCGTGAGCCCCTCGGGATGTCCTAGTTCCACCAAACAAGGTGGTGGAACCAAACCCCAAACCTTAGGTCAAAAACCCTTGCAAATTACCCTAAAATCCCCTTCAGAAGGCAGGGTAGCGCTACAGCGCTCTTGGGAGAGCGCTACAGCGCTACAGACAGAAGCCAAAACCCTTCCAGCAAAATGGCCTAGCGCTACAGCACCCAAAGGCTAGCGCTGTAGCGCTAGTCACAGACAGCCCAGCACCAAAATTTCCCTTGTGCGATTTTCTCGAGCCAACCTCAACCAAACCTCTTCCAACTCTTACCCAAACTTAAAAACAACCTCATGACCACACTCCACTCATCCCAAGCACCCTAAACATCTAAAACCCAAGCACATGCAATCACAAACTCAAAATTCACCATAGCCACCTCCAAACTCTAAAACCCAACATAAACCAGCTGAACATCAGAATTAGAGCTTAGAATTCATACCTTTGATAGAATTTCGCCCACAAGCTATCCCTAGGCTCCCTTGGCTTGCTACTCCTCAGCCTTAAGCCTGAATTCCCCAAATTTCCATTCAATTCAACTCAAGTACCACAACTTAAAAACCAGAAACAGAAATGGATGAACTCTAGAATCTTACCTCAAGTGTTAGTGAAACCCTGCTAAACCTCTGCCAATTCCTTAGTCTTAGGTCAAGATCCTTGATGTTTTGTTATCCCAGCTCTCCTCTAAGCTTTACTCCAGAAATTCTCAAGAAATAGGTGAAGGAAAGTGTAAACCGACTTAGAGAAACTCTCTCTGCCTTCCCTCTTTCTTTTCCCTTCTTTTTTCAGACTTCTTTGATATTCTACAAATTCCACTAACTTAAAACCTCAGTAATACCCATCCTTAAGAGTCAAATGACCTTTGTGCCCTCCCTACTAACTCTAATCCTTTAGTCCACTTAAGGGCATTTTAGTCATTTTACCCGATTCCCGCTACTTCCTCGAGTGTCTCTATTATTTCCCGCTTAATTCCCGATACCTAATTAATCACCAATAGCATCCCTCAATGTCACAATAATCTCCAGCTTATCCACTAAATTCCCATTTATACCCTTGAGCTCACCCCGAGCCGGGTATAGATCCCCGCTATGACTTTTCTGCTACTTTGCTCACTAGGATCGTCTCGAGTCACTGATCGCGGATATATCCACATAATAATGTGGTCTCAACAATTATCACATATATCAAAGCAGTTATGCCCATAATGGCCAAAATTACGATTATGCCCTTCTAACCTAATCTGGGCCTATATGCATACTAACACACATAGTCATGCATCTCAAATACTCAAGTAATCATATAACATGCTTTAAATCATAATCATGCATCTAAATTATTAAAACCACACATAATCTCCGTTATGCCCTCCAGGCATACTAATCAAGGCCCTTAAGCCTTATTAGTGAATTTGGGTCATTACAATAGGTTTGTTTTCTGTTTATTTCACTTTTGTCATTTTATTTTATTTGTTATCATTTTGTGTTTTCATTTTTTCATGTTTTAGAGAGTCAATATTCGATCTATCACTCGACGCTCGCCATCCAGGTGTTCTTTTTCCCTGCTCTTTTACATTTGTTATATTTTTAGACATTAAGGACACTATCTGAATTTGGTTGGGGGTGGTGAGCATATTTATGCATGTTCATGTTGATTTTTGTCATATTAATATTGTCATGGTCAAATTTTTTAAAAATGACTTTATTATTGCAAATTGTTACCTTTGAGTCAATTCTTATTATCTTTATTGCTAAGAGTTTCTCTAGAGTTACCTAATGCACATGTCAAACATTGTGGTAAGATGGTTGTTAGCACATATTTTCTTAGAAATTTTCCATGTTTAAGTAATTCATTCTTTTTTTGTGAGAGGTGAGACCTGAGAAAACAACTTTTAAAATTTATTGATTCTTAGAAATGGTTATAATTATTTGGACAAGGTATTGTGGTATGAATGGATGATGTTTTAGGGACAATATTTTATATAGACAAATCTTATTAGAGAGTCTTTTTATTATGTTCTTCATAAAAAAATAAGAGACGAAAAAAAGAAGAATAAAAAAAACGACACAAGAGCAATAGTTCTATCATTTTCAATTATGTTGTCTCTTATGTCCAAGAAAAAAAAAGTGTGTTTATTAATTTCATGTATTATGGCTCTTAGAATAAATGTAAAGATAGTATATTTAACTTATAATTCCCAAAAAACAGGTTTTGTGATACTCTTTATGATGGTTGTCCAAATAGTTTATTTCATATCTTCGTTTCAATGTTTATTTAAAAGTTTGTCCTAAATATATATATCCATTTGATGAGTTCTTACTTCTTTATTTCAAACTCCATGAGTGAAACCCTTAGCTTTAAATATTTTCAATTACATGAGAGGTTAATAGAGTTGAGACTTTTACTTGGCATAATTTCGAAGGCTTTATGTGCTATGGTTTGTGGTAAGAATGTTCAAGTTTGGTGCACACACTCACAAATCTAGATTTATTCAAAGTAATTTTGATAACTCTTATTGACTTGTTACTAACATTTTGTGTTAATACTTAAGTACTTTTATAATTTTTGACCTGAAATATATAATGTTGACATTTATCATTTCGCTTGAATTGCTAGAGACTAGCAATAAGCTGGTTGGCGGTTGTGATTGATGCTCAAAAATATCATTTTATAAGTTTTAAAGTTTAAAATTAATTAAGTTTTGATTAATATTTTCATTGATTTATTGTAATATATTTTATATTTGAAAATACTAATTTTAATTTACTTTTTGATTTTTAGGAAATAAAATGTATTTTGACACAAAGAAAAAGAAAGAAGGAAAAAAAGTGGCATTTTTGAAAACAATTAGGCCCAAACCAGTGCAAGCCCAAAGTTTGATGAAATAATTTTTGAGCACAACATCTATTATAGTCCAAGGCATATATATATATGACAATTCTCGTATAGGAGCTTCACTTAAGCCCTACGAGTGGGGCTCTTAAGCTATATAGACTCACGTGGGGCTTTTTTTTTCCAATTAAGCTATATATAATACATTTATAGAGAAAAGAAAGAAAGATGTTCATCCACCAATCAAGTGCTCTGACCATTTATTTTTCGGCCTAAGAAGCAAGTTTACAACTTTTGCTACTCATTAAACACACGGCCCAACCCAATTATATTTAACTAATGGGTCGCTTCTCTAAATTTTCTCCAATTCTCGGTCAGGAACAAGACCCAACCGTGATCTCAAGCAATATCACACTAGGCTTATATCAATCAGTCAAACATCGAAGTCTTCAAAGTATTGATGCCCATGTCCTCAACACTCCCACCTCTTGCTACACACGTTTGCCACTCCCTATTTGCCGCGAATAAGAGCCCGCCATGTGTCCCACTTTTCACCTTTATGAGCCACTCTCTTCACTGTGACTTGTACGATTTTAACACATTTGGGGTTAGATTTTCTCTATAAATAGAGAACCAAAATCAGCTTAAAAAGAATTAAGTGCAGAGAATATAGTTACAGGGAAAAATATTTATTTATTTTTTTTTCATTTACACTTTTTGAGTGAAAAAAAAATGTTTATTTTAGGCTAAATTCTCATGTGGAAAGGTTAGAGTGATGTTCACGTTTCACATATATTTTTAATATATTGATTCTTTTTTTTGTTCTTCATTTCTATATATTTGTTACAATTAAATTTATTTCCTTATAATTTTTATTCTAAATTTATTGGTGTCTTTTACATAAGTCTAGTCATGCTTTTCTTATGTAATTTAGGCTCTTGATTTAATTTAGGATATTTGTTATATTATATGCTTTTTATTGCATTCTGCCATTGGTATTTTGTCCCTATAAGGTATATAATATGATAGGTTTTTAAAATTAGAAGTTAGTATAATTTAATTAAGAAAATATTTTAAGGTGAGCTTTATTATACCTATTTTCCAACTATAATTAATGGTGTAGAATTATAGCTGAGTAGAATGAATCAATTTTATTAAAAAAAATATATACATGTTTGCATGAATGAAACTTGTGTCTTCCATTTTTTTTTTCTGATTCTAATTCCTCAGTTTTGTTTATTTAGTGTTTAAAAATTATTCTTTTTCAAAGTTACATTATTTCAAAGTTTCTTATTTCTAATTTACTAATCTTTCTTTTTACTTGTATTTTACCTCTCTGTGGATACGCCATATAGCCTGATTACTACTGCAACCACTTAGGAGTTTATTGGGCGATATCACCGCTCACAGAGCATGACCTAGGAAGCTAAACTTGTAATGAGTGGAGCAAGCCTAGTATCAAAGCTGGCGTAAGTTGGCTCGCGGAGCGTGACCTAGGAAGCTAAGCTTGTAATGAGCAGAGCAAGCCTAGTATCAAAGCAGGTGTAAGTAGGCTCGCAGAGCGTGACCTAGGAAGCTAAGCTTGTAATGAGCAGAGAAAGCCTAGTGTTAAAGCTGGTGAAAGCAGGCTCACGGAGCGTGACCTAGGAAGCTAAGTTTTTCATGAGTGAAGCAAGCCTAGTGTCAAAGCTGGTGAAAGTAGGCTAAAAATCCAAGTAACCTAAGGGCGGAGAACATGAGTTATGTCTCGAGGACCAACTATGGACTCCCGAATTTCAGTAGGCGAATGGATCCCCGAGTCATTTATACTCGAGGGGAAACTCTATTCAGTGTAACCCCTCATGGACCACGTGCCCCAAGAGTAACAGTAAAAGTAGCCTAGGAAGCTAGGCTTGTCATGAGTGGAGCAAGCCTAGTATCTAAATCTAGGGAGTTAACCCTAGTGTTGGAAGATCCATGACCTAGGAAACTAAGCTTGTCATGAATGGAGCAAGCCAAGTGTCACAGGACCCCGAAAATAAAAACTTGGGGAACAAACCCTAGCGTTGAAAAAATCCAAGTAACATGAGAGCGAATTTAAGGTTATCTCTCGAGGACCATACACCTGAAGTGCACTAACCAGTTCCTAAATCTCGAAAAGTGAACGGAAGCCCAAAGCAGTGGTACTCAGGTGTAAGCTTCAAGTTACCAAAAACTTGACCACTCGTACTCGCGGAGCAGGACCTAGGAAACTAAGCTTGTCATGAGTGGAGTAAGCCTATCATCAAGGCTTGTGAGAACGGAGCGACCTATTAAGATATAGCATTGGTAAAACCTAAAAAACCCACTTAATGGGTGAACTTGAGTTACCTCCCTAGGACTGTGTGCCCGAGTAGTAGTAACCAGTTCTCAAGCCTCAAGACCCAGTGCTCGGGCACAAGCATCAAGTTGCCAAAAACTTGACCACAAGGCTTGGCCTAGAAGGGCAGAGATCTCGACCCACGTTTTGAGGACTATGGACCCGAGGACTGGAAACATATTCCTGATTTCCAAGAATTGATTAATCTTTACTAGGGACGGAGTCGTAAAAAAGACCTAGTGTACCTTCCCGAGGGCTACGTGCCTAAGGAGTAACACTACGTCTTCGAACCCTAAGTAAGAATGACCTCCTAAGACCCGAGTTCCCTATTTTAAGCATGGATATCTCCAAGTGAGGCCACATTCTGAGGAAAGCCCTAGAGGTCCTCTCGTCTTTTTGATCTGATAGTCGTCCAGGTCTAGGAACTTTGTCCTCGGGCTTAGAGAGAGCTCTAGATGTCCATCACTGTAGCCTTGGGCACCTTGAGTAATGGCACAAAGTTTGTACACTCGATAATTAGTATTTCCCACAACGCTGCCTGACATGGGAAAATGTACAGTCGCACCCCGACAGTGTCAGAGGTGTGTCTCCTATAAAGTTGGTGGGCCGCAACCTGCAGATTGGACCCCAATGATATGCACGGGCCCATAGTATTTATTAGAACGTTTAGAGGGGTTAAATAGCAATTAACTCACAAAATAATAGGGGAATATTTATAATTAATGATATTAATGACTTTCAGCCCCTATAAATAGGGCTGGGATACAAATGTAAAAGGGTTGGCAACTTCTGTACTTAGAGGAATATATACATTGCCTAAGAAAACCCCTATTGAAGCTTGCCATCTAATGCTTCACAAACTCCAATACTAAAGACTCGTGGACTAGGGTTGTTTTATAACTTGAACCATGTAAAATCTTGGAGTTTATCTTTCATTATTTTATTTAAGTTCTACTATTAGGTTGATAGCAAAAAAGGCAGTCAATATAGTACATAATAAAATCACATTTATGTAAAACTTAAGTTATGCAAAACTCTCGCCTTTTATGCCTTTAACTCTTTTCCTTTTTCTAATTGTTGTGTGCGATAAATTATAATTTGAAAATACAGTAAGATACAAAAATAATATTATAGTGTATAATAAACTTGTTGACTAGATTTTTCTTTAACAACTAAATGAAGCTTAAAGATATAGAGATTGAGACACAAGATTTTATGTGGTTTATGTTATAAATTAACCTTAGTCCATGAGTCACTTGTATTTAGGAGGTTTAAAGCTTACAAATGTCAAGATTCTATGGAGTTTTTAGGCAGCATTTTTGCAATGCTTTGAAAACAAGAAATGAATCAAAAGTCCTTACAAAGTGTGCCCTAGCCCTATTAATAGATGACTAAGGGAAATTACTTCCCTAATGAGGGCTAATTACAATTATCATCCCTTAATGGGGACATAAATGTACAATAAAAGGTAAATTCCTTCAGTTAATGTGTAGGTGGGCCCCTCCATATCTCAGTGGGCCCAATACGAGATACCAGCCCATTACTTTATTGGGCAACATGATCCTGACAGTGTCAAGAGGGTATCAACACATTTTCCCATGTCAGGTGGCGTTGTGAGACATCCTGCTTGTCGCTTGTACGAAATCTACACCACGATTTGTGTAACAGTAAATATCAGATGGCTGCTTGTGGTCTAGGGTCACTGTGCTTGACACTAGAAGCTCTACTCCAGGTCCAAAGAATAATATCATAGACCTAGAGGACTTGAATATAGGGAACTGTCTTACACCAAGACTTGAGCGATATCCGAGAACATAGTCCTCGGGAAGTAGCACTTCCATTAGTACACACTCCTCTGGAGGTGGTGAACTATGGTTGAAGACAAGGCCTACCTTCCATGGAGCTCAAAGCAAGCTCCAAGGGACTTAATTATTTTCCATGAAGACTCATTTACTCTCTAATGTATGCCACGTGTCACTTGGTGAAAACAAGGACAACATTTCCCCCCAAGTCTTCACTCGTCCTCGGACAGTGGAGACTTTGATTGAGGAGAGTAATTCTGGGGGATGTACTCGTGTTGAGACAATTGGGCATCCTTGAGGCATGACAACTCTAAAAAGGTGATGTCATGTGTCGACTCCCTATTGCTGGGTCCACCAATCGATGCCATTTAATGAGGGGTATTTTCCATGCCCAAGACGTCTATTATGTACCCGAGACATCCTTTCACTCTTTTTGATCATGATTCACACCTTGAAAAGTGTGATCGTTGGATCACGCTCGAGTACGTATTCCCTAGGTGATCAACGACTGGGATTGGAATGCTTCTCTTCCATGCACACTGGTATATATTCAAATTTTGCCTCCCTTCACGTTTCACTTTTGTCTTCTAAACTTTCCCACTTTCAGAGGTATGAAAAACCCCATTTCTCCAAGAGCACATTCATCACTCCCAACAACCTCTCATTGTTGATCCTGGAAGGTTGGAGGGAATCGCGATACTTCTAGGTTAATCGGACATTTAAACTCGATTCAACACATATAGGTAATGCGTCTCGAGTAAGTTCTCATTACCATTTCTGTGTTGATTTTTGTTCTTGTGATTTTCTGAAAATCTGTTTAGGCTAATGGAAATGTTAGGATTTAGAGGTTATTTTTACATCTTTTAGCCTTATTTTGGGTCTCTGCTGGTGTCGAAACTAGCTATAAATGATCGTTTGTGAATTTTGGAGCTTTTCTTCCATTATTCAACAATCAACCAGTTTCTGGGAAATTTCCAAATTCTGGTGATGTTCTTGAGTCTCCAGTGATGTCTCTGGGAGCCAATTTAGGGTTCCAAGACCACCCTTTTCCCTTAAAAAATATTCCCCATCTCCAAACCCTGACCAATTGTCTTAGGGTATTCTCGTGTTTTGGCCGTTATTTTTGGGTCAAAGTGCTAACTGGTTGATTTTTGTTTAAGATGTCCGAGGAACTCCACGAACTACACAAGCAAGGATTTTACACATTTGATAGGGAGCTACTTGAAATGGCTCGAGAAGATGCTCGTCATCCGAATGAGAGATGGGAACCAGCCCAGGCATGAACACAAGTGCTGGTAGTTAGAGAAGTTGCTCCGATGGCTGAGAGACCAGAACAAAGAGCCAATCCCGCGTCAGAGGAGGAGGCGAATATATCTCTGATCCATCATCCTACTCAACGGTACACAGCAACGAGATTTGAGGCGAAACAAATCGTCAGTAAATTAAAGCATCCCGAATCTCTAAAGCACATCGTAAAATACTACGGGTTGGGGATGAGTTCCTTGTCCGTCTCTGTCGGGAGACGGAGAGGTCACACCGTAGTGTTAATGGTCTCGAGGCCTGGAGCCAGTCACACCTCCAGGCAGGAGCATCCCTACCCCTACACCAATATTTTTTTAATTTTTTGAAGTACTTGGGGACAACTCCATTCCAGTTGTGCTCGAATGGATATAGATTCCTCGTGGGTCTATATGTCCTGTATCAGAGAAAGAACTGGTTCGAGCCTTCTCAAGCTGAGATTTTATATCTCTACAGCTTTCGGACTTGCCCGAAGAAGAGGGGAAGTGATCTCGACGGGTACTATACCCTGGTAAAGTATGCTTTAATGATGTACAAAGCTCCTCACCACAATGAGAGCCATGCACGAGATTACAAGGATCATTTCTGCTTCACTGATGGCTTCTTGACACAAACCAACACAACTCTCATCCTAGAATTCTCCAGGGTTGGTAAGTTTCTCAACGTCTTATGAGTGTCTGTTCTTTGAAATTGGTTGTATTTCGTTACTTAGTAGTTTTTTTGTTAGGTCCCTTCCACCGTACTCGCCTCATCGAGGCATTCGAAGATTATCTCCAAGAGATGAATGATATTCCAGACGTGGAGCTAGAGCTGAGCTAGCTGGTAACAGAGGATAATTTAGTGATATGAGTCTTCTCTAGAATGGGCAATGCATTAGCAACTTGGACCTAACTTAGTACAGGATCTCCAACCAGTCCCGTGAATTGGCCTTGTGACATATTTAGTACATCGATTGGCTAACCCGCTCCCAATATAACCAGCGACTACTGGAAGAGTGAATGGAAAATGCTCGGACTGCCCAAGCAGTCCAAGAGGAGCAGTTGGACTAGGAGCTTGAGGAGGAGTTCCAGGTGGGGAAATAATATCCTCGAAAGACCAAGGTAAATCCTCCATTATAGTTTACAATGTTAAGTATGTAGGGCACGAGTAAGTCCCGAGCACGTATGGGCTTCTCCGTCACTTCTACGATGCGACCTCACCTCAGACCACCGCTGGACTTAGGAAGTGTACCAAGATTATTGAGACATGATTGACGTTTATCTCCACCACCCGAAGAGACTATTGCCTCCTCAGGGGTTCGTGTCTTTGGATGACGTGATGTCCTTTCGTGCGTGATGGTTTTTTCAGTACGCTACCAACACCACCCATGAGATGGGGAGACTTGTATAGGAGTTCACACATTCGATGCTTCACCAGGAGGAGCCATCTAGTGGTGGAGCTTCCCGAGAAGCCCACATGCTCTCAACATAACAAGTTATTTATGTTTTGTACAAGTCCTTGTCTTTTACAAAAAGCTAATATATGTCTTTTGTTTTATCAGAACAAATGAGGTTGTTGATAAGTGCAATTTTATTTATATTTTCTTAATTTCTTTAGGCTTAGAAATGATTTTTTTTAGTTATTTTAATGATTTAAATTTTTTTTTGTCATTTTGTGATTTTTGGGTTAAAAAAGAGTTTTAAGAGTAAAAACAAACATTTATTAATATAAAAATAAATTGAGTTTTAATTAATATTTCTATGAGTTTAATTTAATATATTTTTTAATTGGAAATATTTAATTTATTTTGAATTGTTTGGTTTTTTTGGTTAGTGTGTTATTTTTATAAAGATTGAAATCTGATCCTAAGTGTGAGCCAGAGCTGAAGTTAAAACTTCACGAGCAATTTTGACACTGTTTCATCCATTTTTTGAAAATTTATCAAGAATTAGAAATTTTAGATATTTTTCTTAGATTTCTAAAACATGTTGAATCATCCAATTAAAATTTATATCGATGGATATATGGCCAAAATACGATTAGTTGCGTGGGAAAATTAGTTTCTTGAGGAATACGAAAATAACAGATTCAAAGTGTAACCAACTGACAACTATTTTCACTCTAAATATAAAAATTGGAGATATCACAATAATATTAAAATAAAATTAATATCTATTAGTTTAATTTTAAAATTTAAATTTTATTCTAATAGTTTTAGTTAGTATGAGACTATTATAAATAGAGGTATGTCTCGATTTGAAAAAAGACACTCTACACTCTCTATGTTCTCTCTTTTAGAGAGACAACCTCTGCTACTCTTTTTCTTTTAGTAAATTTAGTTTTTATTTATTTTTGTGCGATTTGAAAGCCTTAAATATGATTTCTTGGTTTTAATAATTTTCATTGTTCTTTTATTCCCTTATATTAAATTGCTTATATTCTTCTAATTGAATGTTATGAATCTTGTAAGATCTTATTTAGATGACCACTGATTAGGGTTTTACATTGTTCTACTGTCATCTTAGGATTGTTATTCGCCTAATAGTTTATGATTCAAAGTAGAGTGATAAATTGCAGTTAAAGTATTGTGATTGGTATTTTGATTGTGATGAAGAATAGAACCTAGGTTAAATGAATTGCATGCTTTATGAATTTTTTGCCTAGATTAACTTGTTTCCATAGAATGTAATGCTTTTCTTGGGTTAAATAGATCACATGCTTGATGGGTTTATTGCTTGGTAAAAAGGATTAATTGAGAGCACTTATATCTTTAATTAATTATAATACGGAAACTAGGATAATTGTCTGCTTAAGTGTTATCCACGGAATTAATAGTTTAATTAGGAATATAGATCAATATTATTATTAAAATGCTTGAATGAATATTTAGTGGTGGAGAATGACCTCTTAACTATTTTAACAACTAGCTTTATATTTAATTATTTTTATTGTTATTTTTACTTTTATTTTCAAAAACCCATTCTTTATTAACTTTTTGTCTTTTGAATAATAAATTGAATAGTAGTCCTCGTGGGTTCGATCCTTATTTACCGCTATATTGAAGTAGCTAGTATAAGGAATTAATAAAATCAATAATTAAATTTGGTGCGACTACGACACACATCAGTTGTCGGAGGCAATCCGCGCCAACATGTGGTAGCTGGAAGGTCTGGCCTAAGTTGAGGTGCTCGCGGCTTAAGTTACTGTGCCCGCGGTTCCCGCTCAGGTGCTCGTGCCCAAGCTATGGGGCCTACAGTCCAAGTTGGAGGGCTCCGGGTGGTAGATCCACCCATCATTGATCTTCTAGGTGGATCTCTCACCCTCGAAGAAAGGACTTACGGGGCGAACGGAGGCCTCCAACCTTCTCTCGAGGTGGTTGATAGCCCAGATGCTATCCCTGATGTCGAGATCCCTTAGTTGTTGATATATCTAGAGAACAATGATGGGGAGTGTAACACCCTGGATAGCCAAGATCGTTACAATATGTACTTTAAATAGTGCTAGACTTGCTAATCAAGTCATTTGGCCATAAATGTGTAGCTAAAAGTGATTAACAAATTAGGGTTAAAAATTTTGGTCAAAAGGAATAATCATTTCATTAAAATGTTTAAGTACATACATGGTATCCCAAAATAAACACTTACAAAGTCATTTACAACAAAAAAAAAAGGTAGTTACACACAATTCGGCCTAAGCAACAAAAATTAGGGCTTAACCCTATTTCCTCTGTGAACCCTCGGGTGTGGTAGTCTAGCAAGCTGCATATGTACACGCCGCCACCGAAGCTCTCTAGCTCATAGCTGATCCAACTTCCTTTTCCCCTTACCTGCACCACATAGCACCGTGAACCAAAGCTCAGCAAGAAAACTTAAGACATGCTCATAAGCAGTTAATAACATATTAGAGAATCATAATTAGCATGCCTAGCAGTATAATCCTACTTGTACATGCATTCAATCTAGATAAGTGACCATAGGGTCACACCAGGGACCGTTGCCCTAGATAAGTGACTATAGAGTAACCCTTGGGACCGTTGCCCTATTTTTTGTATAACCGGCCTTAGAGTTGGCCAAGCGTACATGGCGCTTTATTTTCCAAGCGTCCTTAGGGTTGGTCAAGCGTATACCATGCTCCTTATTAGGCCTAACCATATCGGCCTGCGCTCAGCGCACTATTGCTACCCATGACTTATTAGTCAATCCTTTCATCCAGCGCTCAGCACGCTATTACCACCCTTGACTTGTAAGTCAATCCTTACGACTAGCGCTCAGCATGCTATTGCTGTCCTTGACTTATAAGTCAAGCCTTTCAGTCAGATAATACAGACAAGTACAATTCATTTAACAATTATCCATATACTGAGCATTCAAGCATGTGTAATCAAACAATTACATGCATAATCATAATCATGCTCATTCACGGGGGCTCGAGCCCTAATCATAACCCGGGGTGGAGTTTTCTTACCTCTGGTCCAACCACTCAAAAAATAAAAATGACCTTCGAGCGCAATCCCCTTCCGAGCCCTAGCGGTACCCTAGTCACAACCATAATAAATGATATCCATCAATATTGAATAAACAAAGTCTTCCTAACTGAGTCCTAACCTCCGGGACCTCGAATTCTACTAAACCGGGTCGTAGAATCCTTCCCCAGCCCTTAGGTTCGAGTCCCAACAACTCAAAACCTTACTTGGCTAACTTTCCCAACTAGCCCCGCAACGCACCCATGAAGGGTCGTGACGCGCCTCAAGTCAGAGAGCCCCTCAAGCTATCTCCTTGGACACTCGTCGCGGCGCAGCCCACCAGGTGCTGTGGCACCAAGACAATTCAGAGAACCACCCTAGCCTCTAAGTTCATGTGGGCCGCGCGCTCCAAGAATAGGGTCACTATGAAACTTCGCGAACCCAAATTTTCAAAGATTTTATCCGAGCCAAATCTCACAAGATTCACCCCAAATTATAATCAAGCCCCGAATTGAATCCTAAAACATAATTAATACACTATAAACATCAAAATAAATCCACAAACTTCATCAAAACTCCAACAACACCCAAACCCCACTCTTGAGTTTAAAACTCAACCAAAAACTTAAACCAATTTAAAAATTCACCAAGACAGAGGAGGATTCTTGCCTCAATTGAGTAGCTACAACCTCAAGCTGCTTCCTAACCCAATTCACAGCTTTAATCTCCTTCAATTCCCAAGCTAATCTCTCAAAAGAAAACAAGAATTCCAACCAAGCTAAGGGAGAGAGAGAGGACGAAAGAGAGAGTGAGCTGAGAGTTGTGTTTGATCGAATGACTTAGTTTTTTAAAGTCTTTAGTAGACTAGGCTATTCCCAAGGGCCAAAATGACCAAAACACCCTTGCTTATTCCTTTGCTTCTCAAGGCCCACAAGGGAAAAATCGTCTTTTTATCTCGATTCTCACTAATCCTCAAGTATCACCACATTTTTCCCAGCTAATTATAATATCTCTAATTAATCACCAAATATATTCCCATTACCTGATAAACCCCGGTAATGTACTAAATTACCAAAATACCCCTCGGCTAACCCGAGCCGGGTATTTGACACCGTTGCTCACTCGGATCGTCTCGTCTCGTGCCGAGTAACCCAAATATATCCACATAATAATGTGGTCTAAATCACAAACACGCATATATTTACAATTATACACTCAATGGGTCAAAATTATGAAAATGCCATTCTAATAAGAAACGAGCCCACATGCATATTTAATACACTTAAACATGCAAACATAGTTATATCATAACATTACTCACCTAATTCACATAATCATGTATATAATCACATAAACACATAATTAATTCAATTATTGCCTTCCTGGCCCCATAATCAAGGCACTAAGCCTTATTAGGAAAATTGGAGCGTTACAATTATCCCCTCCTTACAGGAATTTCGTCCTCAAATTTTTTACCTGAACCGCTCAGGATACTGATCCCGCAAATCTGACTCCAATACCCAGGTCGCTTCCTCAACCTTGTTGTTCCTCCCTAATACCTTAACCAAAGGTATGGTTTTATTCCTCAGGACCTTGTCCTTCCTGTCTAATATCTGGACTGGTTGTTCTTCATAGGATAGATCTTCCTGCAACTCTAGGTCTTTGTAACTCAATACATGAGCCTCATCTAATACATACTTCTGAAGCATCGAAATATGAAACACATTGTGCACTAATGATAATGTTGGACGTAAGGCCAATCTATAGGCCACCTGACCAATTCTCTCTAGGATCTCAAAAGGTCCTACAAATCTAGGGCTCAGCTTGCCCTTCTTCCTAAACCTTTCACCCCTTTCAATGGTGAAACTCTAAGGAAGACATAGTCTTCCACTTGGAACTCCACGTTTCTGTGCTTCAGATCTAAATAACTTTTTTGTCTACTCTAAAACGCGAGCATCCAAGCTCTAATCTTTTCGATAGCCTCATTGGTCCTCTGAACTGCTTCAGGACCCAAGTATTTCCTTCCACCCATCTCATCCCAATGAATGGGCGATCTACACTTCCTACCATACAACATCTCATAAGGAGCCACTCCAATGGTCGAATGATAGCTATTATTGTAGGAAAATTCTATCAAAGGAAAATACTTACTCCAGGACCCTTCAAAGTCCAAAACGCATGCCTGGAGCATGTCTTACAGTATCTGAATCGTCCTCCCAGACTGACCATCTATCTGAGGATGATAAGCTGTACTAAAATTCAGTTGTGTACCCATAGCTTTCTACAAACTTCCCCAGAACTTGGAAGTAAATGTGGGGTCCCAATCTGACACAATCGACTTCGGAGCCCTATGAAGACACACTGTCTCTTTCACATAGAGATCTACATTTTGGTCACCTGTATAAGTCATCCTCATTGGTAGAAAGTGAGCTGATTTGGTATATCGATCTATGATAACCCACACTGAATCATGTTGACCCACTATCCTGGGCAACCCAACCAAAAAATCCATTGTAAAATCCTCCCATTTCCACTTTGGGACATCCAAAGGTTGTAATAGCCCTGCTGGTCTCTCATGTTTACCCTTGACCTGCTGACATATCAGGCACTTAGCCACATATTCGGTTACATCTCTCTTCATCCCAGTCCACCAATATAAAATCTTCAGATCTTGATACATCTTTGTGGTGCCTAGATGCAAAGAGCAAGGGGTAGTGTGAGATTCATCCAGAATCTCTCGTCTAATAAAAAACATCCATTGGAATACAAATTCGACCTTTGTACCTCAGTAAGCCCATATCTAACACTGTATAGTCCCTAGCCACTCCAACTAGGACATCCCTATATTCTTCATCAATTGTAGATCATTCAACTGACTTTCCTTTATCTTCTCTAGAAGAGTAGACTATAGGGATATGTTGGCTAACTGGCCCACCATTAACTCTATCCCTGCTCTGGTCATATCCTCTACCAATTCCTTGGATATCTTCCTCGAACCATAATTATCCCAAACCTTTCAGGATTAAGGCATCTGCCACCATGTTGGCATTTCCTGGGTGATACAGGATTACACAGTCATAATCCTTCACCAGTTCTAACCAACACCTCTGTCTCATTTTCAAATCCTTCTGTGTGAAGAAATACTTCAAGCTCTTGTGGTCAGTGTATATCTCACACTTCTCAATAAAGGTAATGCCTCCATACCTTTAGTGCAAAGACCACTGCTACTAATTCCATATCATGCGCAGGGTACCATTGTTCATAATCCTTCAACTATCACGATGCATATGCAATCACCTTCCCCGCCTGCATAAGGACATAACCTAACCCTTGTCTAGAGGCATCACATTAAACCACAAACTTTTCTCGATTTGTTTGAAGACTCAAAACTGGAGCGGTAATCAAGAGAAAAAAAGGAGTGTATGGGAAAGTGGAAACTTTCAAAGCTAGATTTGAAGCCAAGGGTTACACTCAGAGAGAAGGGGTAGATTATGAAGAAATTTTTTCTCCTGTAGCCATGCTTAAATCCATTTGCATACTCTTATCCATAGTTGCATGCATGGATTATGAGATATGACAAATGGATGTTAAGACAACTTTTCTGAATGACTATCTTAATGAAACCATTTATATGTCTCAACCAGAAGGGTTCGTAGTAAAAGGTTAAGAGCAAAAAGCTTGCAAGCTTCTTAAGTCCATTTATGGACTCAAACAAGCTTCAAAATCTTGTAATATGAGATATGATGACACAATCAAAATGTATCATTTTGAGCAAAACATTGATGAGCCTTGTGTATACAAACAAATCGGAAATGGCATCGTGGTATTCCTAGTTCTTTACATTGATTATATCCTACTAATTGGTAATGATGTGGAAACATTAAAAAAAGTAAAAAAAAAATGGCTAGCCAAGCAATTCCAAATGAAAGATCTGGGAGATGCAAACTATGTTCTAGGCATAAAGATCCATCAAGATCATTAGAACAAAGTTTTGGCTCTGTCTCAAGTTACTTATATAGATAAGGTACTAGAGAGATTCGGTATGAAAAATTCCAAGAAGGGTGATATGTCAATCAAACAGAGATAGTCAAAAATCGACTTCTAAATCGGTGTTAACAATTTGTGGAGGAGCTGTGGTTTGGCGTAGTATTAAACAAACTAGTATAGCAGATTTTACCATGGAAGCTGAGTACATAGTGACTTGTGAAGCAGTTAAGGAGGCTGTGTGGCCAAAGAAGTTCTATTCTGATCTAGAAATTTTTCTAGATATGAATAAACCACTTGTCCTATACTGTGACAACAGTGGGGCAGTAACTAACTCGAAGGAACCGAGGAGTCACAAGAGGGGAAAGTATATTGAAAGGAAATACCACTTGATCAGAGATATTGTTCACAGATGAGATGAAGTGGTTACGAAGATAGCTTCTGAACATAACCTTGCTGATCTTTTTACTAAGACTTTGTCTACCAAGTCTTTTAAAGATCATCTTAGAAATATGGGTTTGAGGGAGATGCCTCATTTGCTTTAGGGCAAGTGGGAGATTATTGGGATTAGTGTCCTTTAAAGCATATGTTTTGAATAATGTTTTATAAAATAAATTATTGAAATGAATTTTTTCATATATTTTTTGTTTATTATTATTATTAGAATAATATTAAATGAATATCAGAAAATTCTCAAATTCATAATTGTGACTACAATCTTGTATTGGTATATGATGATTAAGATTGTAGGGAACAAATTTAAACAGTTCGCAGTAAAATAAAGTTATATGGAATATTTTGATTAAATACTGTAAGTATAGTTCACTAGTATTAGGAATACATGTAATCTAGATCTGGATTACTAATGTAGTAGGGCAACTTAGTAGAGGTACTTTGTATAAAGTGGTTATACATGAACATGACCCGATATGTTATTAATACTTAATAATACTATTTACTTTATAAGTATCTATTAAACATATCAATAAGATGATCATATACAAATTGATCTTAATCCTGAAGTTATTATGAACTCCTGTTTATGTCATATGAGTTCTTTGATTCACTCGTTATGGTTTGTCAAAATGATCAAGCTAAAAACTTTTGTTTTGGGAACTCGTTGATGTAAATGACTAGGGACATAATAAACAGATATGGAATCTATACCTTTCTGAAAGGAATTGAATAATGGTTCTCTTAAATTTTTGGCTTTTGGTACTGAAAGGTTATTGAGCTCAAATTCATAAATTAGTTTATGAATTAACCTTCACTAGTAAAGTTAATGGTACTGAAGGAAACAATATATAATTAAAGAGGTTAAACAATGATTAATTCTTACTTTAATTATGCACCATTAATAGATGATTGAATTATATGTAGTGATTAAATCGATGGACACTTTTTATATGTTTAAAAGTACTCAATAAATAAATGTATATAATTACAAGAGTGTAATCTCATATTTTTTAGTGGAAAAATATTGAGATTAATAAATTAAGGTTATTATATTAAATAGTATTAATTAATAATCTAAATTTATTGGAGCTTGAAATTATAGGTCCATAAGTCCCCGAGATGGCTCTGTCAACACTATTCAAGGTAAGAGTTGAAATTGGGAATAATCAGGAAAATGACATATTTGGAAGAAATTTGTTCTTCACGGTCAAATATGTAATTTAGAGAAATTAATTAATTTTCAAAATTAATAAATAAATAAATGATATTTTTTCAAAAATTATTTTTTAAATAAAATGGTATTTTCGAAAATAGCATTTAAATAATTAATTAGTTTTTTATTTAAATAATGTGAGAAGATATTTTTGATAATTCAAATTGGATTTGAAATTGAAATGATATTTGTTCTTTAATTAATCTGATAAGATAAGTAACCAGGTTTAGATATTTTTGAATAAATAATTAGTAAATAATAATTAAAAGAAAATAGTGGGAGCATATCCCTGAAATCAGGAATGTGTTACACGCCAACTACAATGCATACATTGT